>NW_004955614.1:188068-206679 GCF_000276665.1 Chinchilla lanigera
TATGTTGTAAAATGTTGTATGTCTGTTAATGTTTCCCTCCTTTTATCCTTAAAATAAAAAAAAAGAACAAAAATCATACTATTATCTCAATAGAGGTAGAAATCAAAATTCCAACATTTTCACAAGACTAGACAAAGTAATCCTAAAATTCATATGGAACCAGGAGAGATGCAGAATACCAGATGCAATCCTGGATAACAAGGGCAAAATAAGAGCCATCACATTCTCAGACCAGAATTTATATTTTAAAGCTACTGTAATGATTGAAACAGTATATCAACTTGAGAAGTTTACACGTTTAATTAAGGGGCTCAACAGGGAGCTGAGTCCTTACTTTGTAAACATCCTCATCCTGTGCAAGAGGAGGACATGGAGATTGTGTGAGTGCTACACGTGCCTTGGAGAGATGATAACCTGTTTACAGTATAAGGGAGGAAAAGAGGCTTGCTCTTCCCCTTCTTGTTCTTGCTGATTTTGCTGTTTTCTTCCACTTTGAACTGTTACTCCTGTGCTATGCCACCCTGCCTTAGAGCCAGTTGATTATGGACTGAAACCTCCACAAATTGTGAGCTAAACAAACCATTCCTTCCTTACTTTGGGGGGTCGGTATTTTGTCCCAGCAATGAGAGAAAAGCAACTAATGCAGAATTTGGTACCAGAGAAGTGAGGTTGTTGCTGTGCCTATACTTCACCATGTGGTTCAAGAGCCTGTGTGAATAGCTTCTGGGAATAATTTGGAAACGTTTGGAGATGTCACCTGAAGGAGTAAGGCTGGCACATCTTAGGCTCTTCTGTATGGGAGATTCTAGTCAGACCTCAGTAGATCAGAAAGCTGACAGAAATTCTGCCAGTAAAGATCAGGCACAGGAGGTTTCTGCTGAGAAGGACTGCATTGGGTGCTGGACTCCAGATGATGTGTGTTATGGCTTTGCAGAAAGCTTTGCCTGCATTTTGCTCATGTGCAGAGACTTTGCCTGAGATTGAGATTGAAGGTAGTGGATTAATTATTCTGGCAGGAGAAATTTCAAGGCAGATGAATGTTAAGGCTGTGGCATGGTATTGTTAGGAGCTTTTAGCCAGCTCTATATTAAGAATCAAGAGCAAAGTGCCCAGCAGGATGTTTTAAAATGTGAGTTTAACCAGATAGAAAGCTCCAGTAAAGCTGTGGACTGCAAACGTAGAGCTGAGGAGATCTTGATTGCTGAGAAGGAACAGGAGAATAGAGAAGATGGCTTGAGCACATAATAAGAAGCATCAAGTCTCCACCCTTTACAGCCTCAAAACTGCAAAAGTGAAAGACTTTGCTCTGAGAAGAAAGCCAGAGTATGATGTTCCAGAATTGTGGTGGCCATACCATGTTCCAGAATGGTTACAACATAGAAAATTTGTTCCTCAGAATCAGGTTCAGAGTGCCCAACAATCCAGGCACTCGACCTCTATAGCCAAGAGAGAGAAAAGCCTGGCTACTGCTCCAAGGGGGAGCAGACCTTGGCATAATCCCTAACGTGGTGGTTTCAGGTGCACACAGAATGCAATAGCTATGGTGATAAAAGGCTTCCAACTATATTTCAGAAGGACTGGGACGTCAGGGAGTATGCCCCCGAGAGGGCAGTGTGTGAAGCTGTGAGTGTGAAGCCAAAGGTGCTGTGGAGACCCCAGAAGTTTGGAAAAGCTAGGAATATTGATCATCTAATGAAAGCTGCAAGGAGGAAGCAAAAATGGGCCTAAAAGAGAAGCTGTGGGGCTGTTACCACCAGAAGCTGCATAGTGGTAGAGTCATGTAAGTTCTTGGGAGCTCAGAACTTGACATTCAGATGCTAGATGTGAAACTATAGGACTTAATATTTGCCTGCTGGATTTTGGACTTGCTTTGGTTCCAACCCTTTGTATCCCCCTGTTTGTAACTTTTGGAGTGAAAATGTTCATCTTTTGCGATTGAATGTTGGAAGTGTTTAACTTTGCTTTCATTTGTATGATGGCTTTCAGCTAAGAGCTGCCTTACATCTCAAAGGAGATTTGAGACTTGGACTTTTCAGCAATGCTGAAACTGCTAGGACTTTGGCAACTCTTGCAGTTGGATTAAATGCCTTTTGTATAAAGGTATGTGCATGAGTCTTTTGGGGTCCAGGGGCAGAATATTATGGTTCTAGTGAAATATAATCTTGATAAACTTAATACAGGTTCTTAAGGATTGTTAAACCTGTTATAATGTTCAAGTTGTGAAATGTTAAGAATAAGCATGCCTTTGTGTCTGCAAACTGATTTAAAGAATTGTGTCTGGGCCAAGTTGACAAGGGGGGATTGTGATGGTTGATACATTGTCAACTTGAGAAGTTTAGAAATTTAACTACGGTCTCAGCAGGGAGCCAGGATACTAACTTCTAGACATCTTCATCTTGTGCAAGAGGAGGGCATGGGGATTATGGAAGGCTACACCCACCATGGGGGGATGATAGCCTGCATACAATGTAAGGGAGGAAAAGAATCTTGTTCTCCCCATTTTTGCTCTTGCTGATTTTGCTGTCTTGTCCTGGCTTGAATTATTGCCCTTGTACCCAGCCACCCTGCCTTGGAACCAGTTGATTATAGACTGAAACCTTCACAAACTGTGAGCTAAACAAACCTTCCCTTCTTTAATTTTAGCTGCTGGGCATTTTGTCTCAGCAACAAGCAAAAAGTAACTAGAACATCTACTGTGACAAAAACTGTATGGTACTGGCATAAAAACAGACATGAGAATCAATGAACATTCTCAGAACAGAGAATGAGAAAAAAGCCCCAAGTATATTCACCTATTTGATCTTTGATAAAGGGGTAAAGAATGTACACTGGAGGATAGTCTCTTTAATAAGTGGTGTTCAGGAAACTTGTCATCCACACGCAGAAGATTAAATTTAGACCCCTATTTCTCACCATATATAAAGTCAAAATGAATCAAAGAACTAAATCTTGAAACAGAAACACTTAGCATTCTAGAAAACAAAATATGTAAAGTACTTGAAATCATAGGCATAGGCAAAGACTTTTGAACAGAACCCTAGAGGCACAGGAAACAGTTTTAACAATGAACAAATGCGATCATATCAAAGTAAAAAGCTTCTCCATAGCTAAATAAACAATCAACAAAGCAAAAAGACAGATGGGAATTTTTTTGCCAGCCCCTCTTCAGACAGAGGACTCAAATCAAATAAACAAATGGGTAGGTGAAATGACTAGACAATTCACAGAAGTAACACAAATGGCCAGCCAATAATACATAAAAATGTTTAACATCACTGGCCATTCAAAAAATGCAAATTAGAACAATGCTGAGATTTCATCTTGTCTAGGAAGAATGACCATCATCAATAAATGAAGTAATAACAAATGCTAGAGATATTGAGGTTTAAAAGGAACCCTCATAGAGTACATTGTTGGAGGGGAAGAAAACCAGTATAAACAGTATAGAAATCAGTATGGAGACTTCTAAAAGAACTGTAGCAAGAAATTCCATTTGACTCAGCTATTACCCTTCTAGATATCCTTCCAAAGGAATTAAAGACATCATATTAAGGTGATACATGTATACCCATGTTTATAGCAGCACAATTCACAATAGCTAAATCTTGGAAATGATGTATATGTCCACCAGTAGTTGCATGGATAAAGAAAATGCAGTGTTTACACACACTGGAGTAGTACTCTTCCATAAAAAATACATTAATACAAGTTATTTGTATTAAAATTGGTACAACTTTAAAGCATAATATTAAGTACAATCAACCAGATAAGCAAGGTTAAATGTCACAAAGCCTTTCTAGTATAAGAAATTGAAAACATATAAACAAGTACCAGAATAAAAGATAAAGAATAAGAAGTAGAGCAATAGATCCTTTTTAAGGTGAAAAGGGATCAAGTGTTGGAACAGAGAGGAGAGAGGTGAGGAAAAGAATGTAAAAAGAAATTAAGATGCGTTATGTAGGGGCTGGGGATTTAGCTCAGCGGCAAAGCGCCTGCCTGGCAAGCGCAAGGTCATGAGTTCGGTTCCCGGTACCGGAGAAAACAAACAAACAAAAAAAACAAAAAAAAAAAAAAAAAAAAAGAAAAAAGATGTGTTATGTATTCTAACTCCCCAAAGAATGTAAAAATTATGTACTACAAACATATGCTAATAAAAATAAAATTTAAAAAAGTGAAAAAACAGTACAGATGTTCTTCAAAAAATGTGAATCAGAATTACCATGTGGTCTAGTAATTCTACTTCTGGGTATGTATCCAATAGAACTGAAACCAATACAATGAAGAGATTTGTCTACATTTATGTTTGTTTTAATATTATTCACCATTAACAAGACATGGAAGCAAATTTTATATATAATATATATTATACATATATTGAATATATAGTATACACAGTATATGTACTGTAGAGAGATATACTATATATAATGTATGTGGTATATATCTACTATATATAGTATATATAGTGTGCCATATATATCAAATGATATGTATATATTCACAGATGAAAAGATTAAAAATATAGTGTATGTGCACTTATGAAATGGATATCTGTGCTGCTTTCAAGTTCACTGTAGTACTTTGAATAATAGCAAACATATGGAAACAACCTAATTTTCCACTAACAGATGAATGGATTAAAAAAATATGATTTAGTCTCCCCCTCTCTCTTCTATATTTATTTCTAAGTATTTTGGAGTTTTTGGATATGATTATGATTGATGTTGTTCACTTGATTTGTTTTTTGGATAGTTCACTGCGAGTGAATAGAAATGCTACCAGAAGTTACATGCTAATTTTTATCTGCAACTTCATTCGGTTCACTTAATCTAAAAGCTTTTTGGTGAAGCGTTATGGCTTTGTATTAAAAATCATGCCCTATTAGGGTAAACCTGACGGACATTACACTAAGTGAAATAGGCTGAGAACAGAAAAACATGTGCTGCATGACCTCACATATATGTGGACTCTAAAAAAGTCAAGTTCATAAAAAGAGAGTTGAGTGGTGGTTGATAGGATCTTGGGCGCTGGTAGAGTAATGGAGCAAGACTGGTCAAAGGGTGCAAAGTTTCAGTTAAATGGAATTAAAAATTCTGGAGAAGAGTTGTACATCATGATTACTATGGTTAATTATACTGTATTGTTAGCTTGAAAACTGCTAATTGTGTAAGTCATAAATATTCTTATGACAAAATAATGTAAGATGATTAACATATTAGTAGATTGATTTAGTCATTTAAAATGTATACATATGTCAGAATATCAGATTTTACATTTTAAATACATGTAACTTTTATTTATTAGTTATAATGAAAAAGAAAAAAATCAATAGCACAAGAAAACAAAATAAAGTGAGAAAAGACTCAAAACCATTCTGGGAAATGACAAGCAGTTTTCTGGCCAAAAGAAATTTACAAATCTCTGATTTCTTATCATTAACAGCTTCTGTATTTTTCTACAATGGGGAAACCAAAGTAATCATATGAGATTATTCTCCAGGGCATACTATCTGAGTCTCTCAATGTGGCAATTCCAGATCTGGGTAGCATCATTTGGTCACTTCCCTCTAGAGCTGTCATTAGTTTCCACTCCCAGTTTGAAACTGTTTACAGAGCTATTTGTGTGTTTGTAATAATCTTGCACAGGACTGGTTTTTATTCTGGGACAAACCAATCTGAATCTTTAGTGACACTATTCTTAGTTCCCTTGGCAAAACAGGTAGGTGAGGAGAGAAGAGCAAAACATCGAAGGGATGAAGTTTCTCTGTTGTAAGAATAGAGAGGGTTTTGGTGACATAACAAAGACTTTTTTAGTTGAGACTGGCTCTGTTATAGTTGTCTTAATTGGTACTCTCCTTTTGTCATTTGCCTAGACTCACACTGATAAATGAATAATAATCTTTGAGCACTGGTCTTGTCATTAATTCCTTGCTGCTGAGTCTTTGTGCCTCTCTTTCAAGTAACAATGTTTAGTTATCTTAAAGTCTAAGATCAGGAAAAGCTAGTCTTGATTTTTTTTTTCATCTTATTTTCAATTGTTACCATAGACAATTTCTATTTTTGAGATTACACTCTTCTCCATTATACTAGAACCTTGAGCTTAACTTTCATTTCTGCTACACAGTATATTTTCTGCTTAAAATGATCCTTGAAATTATCTTTAAATATTACAGTATTTTGCATTTGTTAAACACCAGTTTAATGGCACATTTTCCATTTTGCTTTTTCCAATTTCAGCTGTAGTTATCTCCTATTTAATTCAGGCCTTACAGAGTCTGTGATACTTCTGTGACACCGAACACACTATGTCTATGGGATATGCAGTTAAATGTTGGATAGGTATTGTCTTTACATGTTCTTAACACAGACTTAGTAAATTTTAATTAATAAAGAAAAAAATAAGATGAAAGATAAATAAGTAGCAGTAGGACTGCATTGACCTTAACTGGACATCTGCATCTGTTATTATTTGATGTGTATAAAAAAACAGCCTTTGTATTTTCCATTCATACATAGCAATATATACTGTTGATTCATATTATTTTGTCTTCAGACTCTATATCACTTTGAGTGTTCTTGCTTTGTTTATGTTTGTGATACTGGTATGGTGCTACTGTTCTATTTGTTTGTTTCTCACTACTCTAAATTAAAAAAAAATCAGATGTGGGGCGCAAAAGAAGATTGTTCAGTGATTCGTAGATGGGATCAACACATGCTGTAGCATCTATAGAAATATCTTAGTGAGTACTATTAATATGTACAATGAATGTTTTAATAAAATTGATATTAAAAAAGAATGCCAAGCAGATCTTGAAAATGGTAATTTGAAAGCAAGATATACATTGTATATTGTTGAGTATAAAGTTTGCTATTTTGAGAGCAAAATCTTATTTCCTGAGATGCAGGTATTTGTAGGTTTGCCTCTAATTTACATCATTTTAAAAAATAATATGAACACTACTTTTCCAGATTCCAAGATGCTCCCTTCATGATGCAGATATAAATGACCAGCATTATCTGAGGTGGAGATGAAAGCCTTCAAAAGAGTTTCATTATAAATTTAAAACTGTAGGTAGAGTGGGAAAATTGTGAAAATGGCACTATTTAATTTATCCTCAGAGCAAAGACTCCTCCAAAGCAGTCCCTGCTCAATGGATTTGTGTCTCCATTTAGGAGAAAACTATTCTGTGGCAAATATTGATCATGAAACCTTTCAAGTAAACATGAAATCTAACTTGAGACCAGCTCTAGTTAATCACTTCAGAGTAAGGTACTCAGATACACATCTATATTTAACCTCTATTTATACCTTTATACACAAACTGTTGAAAGTGAGGACAAGGACCTGTAACTTCGTCATCCTTAGTATATATTAAGTACATTCCTTAACTATATGGTAAACTCTGTTTAGATATGTGTCACATCTATCACTTTACTAGTTTCTGCATATTATAAGAGAGAAGGGAGTTATCATCTCCTGCCACAAATTAGGGAAATGAGGCTCAAAGTTAAGGAAATTTCCCAAGGTCATGGAGTAAATTCATGATAGTTTTGAAAATGGGAGATATCAACGTCCAAGCTACTTACAACTCTGCTGTCACATATGAAAGCCTGTCTGTAAAATTTTGTGTTTTTAGGTTCTTTTTTCTTGAAGAGAGGGTGTAAATTTATAGTTTCTGAATTTTGAAATATGAGTACCTAGTGATCTAGAAACTAAGTTGAGGATAAGCAAGGCTTTGGAACTTAATTCACTATAACCTACTAGTAGTAGCTGACCAGATGGTGAATCCTAGGTGGGAGCCCACAGAAAAGCGTGCCATATATCATGCAATCTGTGTTTTTCCAAGTGTTTCATTGAATTAGCAACTCACAGATGTTAGAAGTCTCCCCTCCCCTGATGACTATGAACCAGAATTATCAAGAAAATTAGTGTGAAATTAGAGTTTTAATTGAGTTTTAAAGGGAGTAAACATTTAGAGGCAGGAAAAGTTGTGACAACAAAGATTACTTTAAATCTTCTATGATTGTTGTATTCTTTCCGAAGAGCACCAAAGTAATGAGTAAACATATATAGTAGCAATAGATAATGTCATTTCAGTCCACAGTTTGTTCCTAATAGTCACATTTTATAATGAATTTAATTCTTAATTAAACAATTTAGTGGAAATAATAGACAACTTTGTAAATGCTTGTGAGTGGTGTTAAGTTTAGCCCAGAAATCATGTTTAATTTTGATGTTTTTATTCTTCTTTCTTAGGTTATTTTCTACAGCATCTGTAATTTCTGGAAATTTGCATTTTAGTCCCTAGTTTTGCCAATAGTGTGAATATGAGCAATTGAATTTTCACTTTTGAGTCTTAGTGTTTTGACAGAATTAATGGTGATGTTAGACAAAGACATTTCTTCGATTGAGGAAGCTGCATCATTCAGGTGCTTCTACTTTCCTGCACAAAAGTCTCAATGTGCTTTTATCAGTGGCTGAATATTTTGGCCTGCTTAACAGCGTGCAGTCTCCACCCATGCATTTTCTTCCTCACTCTGTCCTCTCCATTTCATCGGTTTTTCCACACTGAACAGCAGGGGTGGTTCATCTTCTCATTATAGGGTCACAGGTTCCAAATAAGTGAAGAGCAGAGAATATGTTCCTCTAGAATATGGGTGATGGTCTCAGGAAGTGACTGCAAAGCCATTGGAGTTAGTTGAGTATGGAGTGGTTCAGCTCACTGGTGGTCAGCCAGAATTTGAATCATGACACAGTGAGAATTTCCAAGGGGTTGGAGGTAGAGGATATATTAAATTGAATGAAGTTACCATCTAGGCAACATTTCTATGAGAGGATTCTTCAGATTTATGAATTTATGTTTTTAAAAGGAGAAGAATGTCAGTAAACCTGTTCTTCAGCATCTCAGTATCTTCTTAAGGAATAAATCTTCAGGAATTGGTTTCATGGCTCATCATCTGCTATGAATTGATTATGGTGGGAAATTTGGACATGAGAAATGAAACTCCACCATTTTCACCCCCTCCATCAGAAACAAACATACTTTAGGTGGGTATGATCAAAGCCAAGGAGAACATTCTAGTGCCCTCTTATGTTATTGAAGTTTATAATTCTGATCATTTTATAATGGGTTAAAGCCATAAAAATAAAAAAGTTATCTTGGTGGTACAAAATATCCGGGTGGATTTCAGACATAGTCAGCATGTTGACACAAAATATCAAAGCAGGTTGCAATAAAGCACTGAATACTTTTTTAAAAATTAATTTTATTGGTACACTATTATATACATAATGATCGCATTCATCATAGGGAATTTGTACCACCTGTACATAATATACCATGATTCTGAACATGTTAAAGAGAGATACCATTGAACAGAAAGGAAATGGGTAAATGAGCTTGAGGCAATGATAAAGAACAACAATATTTTATTGTTTACAAGTACAGTACTGACCATATACATTTACAGATATATGGATGAACTGAAGATGTACTTCACATCCAACATAGGTACAGAGGCATATGCTTTGGCAGAAACTAGGGTAAAATCCTAAACATTTTTACATTTGTTAGGTTTGGAGAAAAACCTTGAAGGGCCAGATGCAGCTATAGGGAAAACTTTGTTGAGTGCTGTGACCAAGAGAGGGATTGGTGAGATTTGACAGAAATCGTGAAAAAAAAAAAGGAATACTGGATGAACTGAGATATTATGGTAAATGAAAAAGTTCGTAACAAAAAGATAAGTACTGTAAGATTCCAGTTAGATAAAGTATATGCACTAGATAAATTATTTCTAATAGTAACCCAAACTAGAAAAAAAGGGAAAAGGGGATTTTGATTAAAGTTGCCTCATTAACATAGAGTCTCAAATTAGAAAAAAGTTCTGGAGATCTGTTTCACAACAACATGAATATAATTATTATCACTGCATGGTACATTTAAAATGATTAAGATAAATAATTTGTGTCATATTATTACCAAATTTTTGAAAAATGACGATTCAAAAGTAAAGCCTATGAAACATGATGAAAAGAAATTCACATTCTTTGATAAAGCTCATATTGTATTTTCCTCTAACTCTTTTACGTAGATGTGTTATTTAAAATACTTTAGTTTTATTTAACTTAATCTCAATCTACATACTACTCTTTCATTCATTTCCTTTATTTGGAGCTTATTTTCACATTTTAGATCACTCTTTCTTAGATGATGATCTATCCATTAGTTATAGTTAACGTTACCTTTCAATGCATCTCTGTAAATTTTATGGAAAACTGGGTATGAAAATCAACATACAATAGAAATGAAATGAGTTAAGATGGGACTAGATAAAGATGAATAGCGGCTTAATTTCTCTTTGTAAACAACTGAATTATTTTTCTTCTGTACTCTTCATTTTCAAATACTGTACAATTTTTTACTTGCTATCTCTTCCTGTAGGCTTCTGTCAAGCTTTGTTCTTTTTAAATTCTTAATTAATTTCAAGTATAAGATTTTATTTATAGTCTTAAGCATGATATCTTCTCTTCAGTGATGCTTTTATGGTTATAATATTATTATTATAATTATTATTGTTGTTCAGGATGTGTGAAAAAATGGATTGCCAAGTAATTCTCATTCATAATATGAACATACATAATCGATACTGCTATCATTCTTAATAACCATATCTTCTCCATTGTCTCAGATCTCATTCGATGAGCTGCAGCCCCTTTGGCTAGATTAATGGATGGAGGGAACCATTCTGTGGTGTCTGAGATTGTGTTTCTGGGAATCACTCACTCTTGGGAGATCCAGCTCCTCCTCCTGGTGCTTACCTCTGTGCTCTATGTGGCAAGCATGACTGGAAACATCCTCATTGTGTTTTCTGTGACTACTGACCCTTACTTACACTCCCCTATGTACTTCCTGCTGGCAGGCCTCTCCTTCATTGACTTGGGAGCCTGCTCTGTCACTTCCCCCAAGATGATCTGTGACCTTTTCAGAAAGCGCAAGGTCATCTCCTTTGGGGGCTGCATCACTCAGATCTTCTTCATTCATGTGATTGGTGGTGTGGAGATGGTGTTGCTCATGGCCATGGCCTTTGACAGGTATGTGGCCATATGCAGACCTCTGCACTACCTGACCATCATGAGCCCAAGGGCATGCATTTTGTTTATGGGTGCTGCCTGGGGCCTTGGTGTTATTCACTCACTTTTCCAACTGGCATTTCTTATTAATTTACCTTTCTGTGGCCCTAATGTGTTGGACAGCTTTTACTGTGATCTGCCTCTGCTTCTCAGACTGGCCTGTACAGACACTAACAAATTGCAGTTCATGATCACTGCCAATAGTGGGTTTGTCTGTATTGGCTCTTTCTTCATACTTCTCATCTCATATGTCTTTATCCTGTTCACAGTTTGGAGACATTCCTCAGGTGGCTCGTCCAAGGCCCTGTCCACTATGTCAGCTCACATCACTGTAGTCATTCTTTTCTTTGGTCCAATAATAATTTTTTATACGTGGCCACACCCTAATTCTCAAATGGAGAAGTTTCTTGCTCTCTGTGATTCAGTTCTCATTCCTTTTCTGAATCCAGTCATCTACACATTCAGGAATAAAGAGATGAAGGCAGCAATAAAGAGACTTTTTAAGCTATTAATGATTTTTAGAAAGATTTCATGAATAATATAAGATTATTGCTTTAAATACCATGTGGCCTATAAATCACATTTTAGAATTGGTGGTATTTATGTAGCACAAGTAATATGAATATTACTGTATTCTTTAAGAATGTTTCTGTGCTCCTAGCAGGAAGATTTAAAGAAATAAAACCTTAATTAAAAATTTAAATTAATTCAAGATGGGGCTACACAAATATGTAGCAGTTATATTTATTTGTTCCTACCTGGGTTTCTTAGCTTTCTTTTCTGTCAAGAGGGTCAGTTTATTATTATCTTAATAATTATTTATATATTTACTTATAATCTATTTTATTGGTAACCACTGAGCTAATTATTTACCTGTCATTTACAGTTCTTGCTTTTAACAGTAATGTTTCATTTACTTTTCCCTATCATGTGTTAGAAACTATCCCCATCTCATCCAAGTTTTTCAGACCTACTGTAAACTATCATTTTACTTTTTGATATTGAGGATATTGTTAGATTTCTACCAGAAAATTTCTGTTCAGATTTTTATATGTAGTTATGAGCAATCTAATCGCACACTTGAGGAATTCTAATATCTCCTGACTTTGTGTGTTTTACCTTTCTGTTTCCCCTTTCACTGTTTTCCCTTTCTAGTTGCATACTTTTGTTTTAACTGATAAAATCTTAAATCTAAGTAGAATGAGAATGATTATACATGAGCTAAAAATTGGTAGAAGCCATACGAGAAACAGACAAAACTGTACTCAAACATGTAGACTGAGGCAAGTTTCATAACTGATAGAAAAATGAACAGAAAATAAGGTAGGACGTAGAGGAGTAGTATAACATTCTTATCCAATATGATGCAATAAGCATTTGTAGAATAAAATGCCTAATCACAATAGAAAAACACTTTGTTAAATGCACATGGAAGAGATCATATTCTGGAGCACATGACAAATTTTGCAAACATAGTAAGTGAAGTAAATATAAGTGAAATCATAAGAAATAATTATGATACTAATATAACTAAATTAAAAATAGCAAAATAACTCAGAAAGATCTCCAATTACCTGAGAATTAAGCATTTCAAACAACATGTGGATCAAAAAATCATAAAGGTTAATTAGAAAATACATAGAACTGAACAAAAATGAAAATTTATCCAATTGGTAAAATTCAGTTATAGCTACACTTTTAATGAAAAATTAAAACTGGGGCGCTGAACATGTTCTGGGCTGCCTGGGAACACTGCACCAGGTGGTCTGTGATTGGTAACCACCGCTGTTCACATCTGGGCCCTGCCTGGTACATCAGGTGTCTGCAGACCCCAGACACTGAGGTCCATGGTCTGCCCCCACCACAATTCACACCTGAGCCCTGAGAGAGCCAGGTACACTCCATCAACTTCCTGGGGCACTAGACTAGGTGGTCCATAATCCTGCTGCCATGGCAGTCCACATCTGGGTCCTATGCACATCCTGAGCTGCCTGGGGACACTAGACCAGTTGTTCCAAGATCCCCTGACACCACTGTTTGCATCTGGGTCCTGCGCATACCCTGAGCTGCCTGGGAACACTGAATCAGGCAGTCCAGGTTTGGCAACCACCATGTTCACATCTGGGCCCTGTCTGCTGTATCAGCTGTCTGGAGAACCCAGACAGTGTGGCCTGTGATCTACTGTCATGAGAGTTCACAGCTGAGCCCTGAGAGAGCCAGATAAAACTGGATCAACTTCCTGGGGACAGTGGGAAAGGCAGCCTGTGATCCTGCCACCATTGCAGTCCACATTTAGGTCCTGTGTGTGTCTTCACCTGTCTGGGGGCACTCAACCAAGCAGTCCACAATCCGCTGCCATCACAATTCATGTCTGATACCTGGGAGAGCTGGATACACTTCACCCACTGCCTGGTGATCCCAGACTGAGCAGCTCATCTCTGCAGCCACTGATGGGCAAGTCTGACCACCAGAAAAACTAGGGATGATAGGGACTTTCAGTAAGTTGCCAGGAAAGATTGAGACTGAATGTTCTGCCTCTGGCATCAAAAATGACAAGACTAAGAACTCTACCACCCCCCCAGAACAAGTCCAGGAGAAATCAAAGTAGGAGAACTTGGTAGTCACACACCCGAAATCTCTGAAATGATTTCAACAGAAGTAAAGAAACAAGTGCATCAGATCATAGAAGAAATCAGGTTATAAATAATCTCTCAGATAAAAAATGAAATGAGAACAATAATGAAAGAATTGCTCAGCACATCTAAAATAGACATGGATTTAAAAAGTAGACAAGCAGAGGAAAATGATGGAAATGTTAAATGAAAAATATAGGAAAGAACTAGAATGCATGAAACAGATTTAAAGAGAAATCAAAGAAATCAAAAGTCCCATAAAGAGCAGGTAAAATCGCTGAATGAAGCCAAAGGTAGAATTTCAGATTTTGAAGAGCATGTTGCAGCTAATGATCTTGAAAGGATCTCTTAAAATTAACAAGGAACCAGGAAATATCAGTTCAACTGCTGCAAGAAGATGCAAAGAGAAATCATGTAAGATTAACAGGTGTAAATGAAACAGCAAGAGGCAATCCAAGTGACATAAAAAGAATATTTACAGGAACAATAGCAGAAAATTTCCCAAGCATGGAAATAGAATCTGACATACAGGTAACTGAGGCATATAGAACTCCAGTTAGCTATAAACAAAATAAAACTACACCCAGACATTTAATAATCAAGATCTCAGATATCCAGCAAAAGAACAAAATATTAAAAACCATTAGAGAAAAGAAACTGATCATCTATAAAGGAAATCCCACCAGAATCACAGCAGATTTCTCAACAGAAACCATCAAGTCAAGAAGAGCTTGGAGTGAAGCATTCCATGTCCTAAGACAAAACAGCTTCCAACCAGAATGGATGAATCCTGCAAAACTATCCTTCAAATATAATGGAGAAATAAAATATTTCCATGACAAAAAACAACTGAAAAACTTCATGAGTGCCAAACCAACCCTACAAAGAATACTAAAAGATATTCTAAGCAGTGATAAAAATGACCAAAATTTCAAAAACAACAATAGCAAGGAACCCTCAAGCAGAGTAAGCAATTAAGCAGAGAGAAAATGAAGGAAACCAACAGCAAGTAAGTAACATGACAAAGGTGAACCAAGACATTTCGGTTATACTCATTAATGTAAGTGGCCTCAATTCTCTAATAAAAAGAAACAGACTAGCAGAGTGGATCAAGAAACAAAATCCAACAATATGCCATGTACAGGAAATACATTCAACTTAAGGGAAAATTCACTGATTGAAAATCAAAGAGTAGAAAACAATTCTCCATGCAACATGGAACTCAGAAATAAGCAGGAGTAGCTACTCTGTTTATAGAGAATGTGAACATCAAACCGAGAACAATCAAAAGACATAAAGAAGATCAACACATACTTGTTAGAGGAAAACTGCAAGAGAAAGCAATAACAATTATAAATATGTGTGCACTAAATATGGAAGCACCCTGGAAAAACTGGCTTTCCACATGCCAAAGACTAAAACTAGATCCGTGTCTTTCATCATGCACTAAATTAAAGTCAAAATGGATCAAAGATCTAATGGAATAGACTGTAAGAAACAGGCCGAACCACAAACACACTCAGCCACCTAATCTTTGATAAAGGGGCCAAACAAACTCACTGGAAGAATGATAGCCTCTTTAATAAATGGTGCTGGAAAAATTGGCTTGCCACCTTCCAAAGACTGAAAATACACCCAAGGTGAAAACGTTGAAGACATAGGGGTAGGCAGAGAGTTCATGACCAAAAACCAAACTGCATGTGAAACCCTTGAAAGAATCAACAACTGGGATCTCATCCTACTGAAAAGTTTCTGCACATCTAAAGAAATCACCAGCAAAGTAAAAAGAAAACCCACAAACTTGGAAAAAATTTTAGCTGATTGTCCCTCAGACAAAGGTCTTCTATCCAGAACATATAAATTAGAAAACGTCAGCCCTCAAATTCAAAGACCCAATCCAAAAATGGGCAGCTGAGAAGAATACACATTTCTCAGATAAAGAAATAGAAATGGCAAATAAATACATGAGAAAATGTTCAACATCATTAATCATTTGAGAAATGCAAATTAAAACAACACTGAGATTTCATCTCACCCCAGTAAGAATGGCTAGCATTAAGAAATCAACCAGTAACAAATGCTGGCAAGGCTGTGGAGAAATAGGAACTCTTCTTCATTGCTGGTGGGAATGCAGACTGATGAAATCACTGTGAAAATCAGTTTGGAGTCTCCTAAGCAAACTAGGTGTAGAGGTCTTATTCAACCCAGCTGTTCCCCTTCTGAGTATTTTCTCAGAAGATCTGAAAATGTCATCTTACAGTAATATATAGGCACACATGTTCATAGTAGTGTAAATTTGTAATTACTAAACTGTGGAAACAACCCAAATGTCCATCCAGTGAAGGTTGGATGAAAAATTGAGGTACTTTTATATAATGGAATATTACTCAGCTGTAAAGAAAGATAAACTCGAGGCTCTATAAGTAAATGGTCATAACTAGAGACCATACTCATAAGTGAAATAAATCAGACCTGCATGTATAAGCATTGTATTGTCTCACTAGTGTAAGGCCGGAAAGAGTGAATAAAAACTTGGAGGTATGATAAACATTGTGAAAAGAAAGGAAAATGCTCAAAAGTAAAGGGCGACTGGGATGTGGGAAAAAAGAAGGGAAAGAAGGACAAATTATGTAAGTATGTATATACAGGATAGCTAACAGAGTTGTACTACTGTGTTCTATTTCTCTACAGAAAGGAACAGTTAATGATTACTTGTTTAATGAATCTTGTATGTCTCTATTTGTTTTCTTGAGAAACCACTTTGAGGATATCAATATGTCATACAACAACCATGGTTAATTTCCTACAACTTTGCTTGTAGCTCTATCTTGTTTGTATTGTTCTTATGCTATTTTGTAAATGGATGTCTGTTTGTTAATATGTTTTCTTTTTTTATCTCTTAAAATAAAATAAATACATAAGTATTAAAACAGAAGCACTAAATTTATTGGAAGAGAAAGTAGGTAGAAATCTTGAAGACACTGGGATAGGCAGAGAATTCATGAACAAAAATCAGACTGCACAGGAAATACTTCAAAGAATCAACAACTGGGATCCCATCTTATTGAAAAGGTTTTGCACATCTAAGGAAATCACCAACAGAGTAAAAAGAAAAGCCACGAACTGGGAAAAAATGTTAGCCAACTGCCACTCAGACAAAGGACTTCTATCTAGGACATACAAAGAATTTAAAAAAAATCAGTCTCCTCGAATTCAAAGACCAATCCAAAAATGGGCATCTGAGATGAATACACATTTCTCAAATGAAAAAATACTAATGGTGAAAAAATACATGAAAAATGTTCAACATCATTAGTTATTTGAGAAATGCACATTAAAACAACACTGAGATTTCATCTCATCCCAGAACGAATGGCTATCATCAAGAAATCAACCAATAACAAATGCTGGAGAGGCTGTGGGGAGAAAGGAACCCTGCTCCACTGCTCTGGGAGTGTAGATTGGTGAAACCACTGTGGAAATCAGTTTGGATGTTCCTCACAAATCTATGATTGGAAGTCCCATTTAACCCAGCTATTCCCCTTCTGAGTAGTTTCCCAGAAGAATTAAAAACATCATATCACAGTGATGTATGTGCATCCATGTTTAGAGCAAGAAAATTTGTTATGACTAAATCTTAGAAACAACCCAAATGCCTATCCATTGAGGAATGGATAAAAAAGATGTGGTGTTTATTTATTTATTTATTTTTTTGGGTTTTTCCCCGTACCGGGAACCGAACTCACGACCTTGCGCTTGCCAGGCAGGCGCTTTGCCGCTGAGCTAAATCCCCAGCCCCAAGATGTGGTGTTTTTATACAATGGAGTATTACTCAGGTATAAAAAAAGATAAACGTGATGCTTTTGTAGGTAAATGGATGCAACTCGAGACCATAATCATAAGTGAAATAGATCAGATCCATATGTGTAAACATCATATTGTCTCCTTCGTGTAGGAATCTGAAATAATAAGTAAAACTCAAAACACACACTACATGGAAGGAAAGGGAAAGAAATGGCTCAAAGAAAAAATCGACTGGGATGAGGGACAGAGGAAAAAAGAAAGAAGGAAAGAAAAATATAAATATATATATGAATAGCTGCAATAACTGCATTGTTGATGTCTGATGGTATATTGAAAGGAACAGTTCTGCTCAATATTTTTTATGTTCTGATCAATTTTGAATGCTTATATCTGGTAATCTGAGCAACTGATTTGAAGGTAACAATATGCAATGGAATTACCTTGGTAAATTCCTACCATCTTGTCTAGTGAAACTGCATTATGTTTAAATCAGTCTGGAGATTCCTCAGTAAAATAGGATTAGAAGCCCCATTCAACCCAGCTATTCCCCTCCTGGGTATTTTTCCAGAAGAACTGAAAACATCATACCACAATTATATATGTGCACCCATGGTAATAGCAGTGCAGTTTGTAATAGCCAAATCGTGGAAACAATCTAAATGCCCATCCAGTGAGAAATGGATAAAAATGCTGTAGTATTTTATATGATGGTGTATTACTCAGCTATAAAGAAAGATAAACTACAGGATTTTAAATGGATGCCACTAGAGACCATACTCATAAGTGAAATAAGTCTCACATGTGTAAACATCATATTGTCTCCCTAATTTAAGAATCTGAAAGAGTAAATGAACTCTAAAAGTTAAAATGGATAGTGGGAAAGGGAAAGAAACTGTTCAAGGGAGAGAATGACTGGAATGAATGAAAGGAGAGAGGGAAAAATATGTGTGTGTATATATTTATTTATATAAGTATATATATATTTATATTTATACACACACGCACACACACACACACACACACACACACACACACACACACACA
>NW_004955614.1:206779-225739 GCF_000276665.1 Chinchilla lanigera
CACACACACACACACACACACACACACACACACACAAGATGGCCAGGACAACTGCATTGCTAATTTCTATTGCTTTCTTGAAAGTAACAGTTGATATCATTCTTGCATGTCTGTATTTGTTTATCTGAGTAACCAATACAAAGATAATAGTATGTAATACAGCAACTGTTGTTAATTTTTTTCACCTTGTCTGAAATTCTGTATTGCTTTTATTGGTTTTATGTTGTTTCACTTATGTCTGTGTGTTTGTTAATATGTTTTAGTGGCCAAGTAGGTACTTTACCAAGGGATGTTTGAAGATACAGAAATGGTGATTTCCAGGGTTTTAAGATCTTGGTTCCGGGGCTGGGGATTTAGCTCAGCGGCAAAGCACCTGCCTAGCAAGCGCAACGTCGTGAGTTCGGTTCCTGGTACCAGAGAAAAACCAAAAAAAAAAAAAAAAAAAAAAAAAAAAAAAAAAAAAATCTTGGTTCCATACCTGGAAGTTTCAGTTTCATTTTTGTGAGTTTTCCATAGTCAAAGGAGTCAAAGCATATGTTCTCAAGGATAAAAGTAGACCTCAATTTGCAGTGGTTCAAAGTATTTCTGGGCATCTTTAACCCATTGCAAGAATATGGAGGACAAATTTGTTGTAATAGGTATGAATGCAAAGTATATATACAAAGATAGACATTTGTTTGTAGCCTGTGAAGCATATCACATTTTTTGTAATAAAGTCTCATAAACATGGGTGTGTCAAACCAGTGTTTATTCTTTAGAATATTTCTATTGATGGATTATTAATTTTAATTTCATGAGTTTTATTGTATTAAACTATCAGCGCTTAAGAGGAAAAAATCAGAAAAATAAAGTGTATTCTTGATATTTATTGAGAGTTTATAAAACATCAAAATTTTCAACATTGTTTTTTAGTGTACATAATCTAAAAAAGAACAACAGAAATATGTTCCTGTACAAACTACAATGAAAATACCAACAGCACTCTACCAAAAAAAATCTTTACTTCAACTATCACACCTAAGATAGGCTTCATACATGACAACAGCACATTCTGTACACACATATGGCTTACACTGACAGCACAAGTGTTGGGCTTCCCTGGCCATTTTGTAGGACATACTTGACATCTTGATGTTTTGTCAGGAGGACTTATTATATTGTCCAATTTGTAGTTAACAGGACCATAAAATATCAAAAATATAAAGTTTTAGGTTCTTAATATATATTGGATATTTAGAATAAGCATCAACATTTTCACAACAGCTGTGTACTTGCTTCCAAAACCTAATATCAGAAATAAAACCCTATGTGAACTATAATACAAAAAGAAGTCTACTACAGAAATAATTATTACTTCAACTATCACACCCAAGGCAAAGCAGTCTTCACACATGAAAAACACATGTTTCATGCACTCATCTCACTTATACTGACAGCATATGTGGTTAGCTTTCCTTTCCTACTTGGCAGGCCATTCTTGTCACCTCTCTTCCATTCCAGTTTTGTTAGGAGCTTCCTACTGTGTTGTACAATGTGCACTTGGCAGGGAAATAAGATATAAATAAAATGAAATATCAAATGTGTAATGAGTGTTTAGAATAGACATCAACATTTTCACATTCTCTCTTTACTTGCTTACAAAACTTAGATAACATCAGAAATAAAAACCTATGTGAACTACAATGAAAATACAAACAGAACTCTACAGCAAAAATATCTTTGCTTCAATTGTCACTCACAAGGCAGTCTTCAAAAATGAAAACTGCATCTTCCCTACATGAGTATCACTTAGGCTGATAACATGTATGTTTTGTTTTCCTGTCACTTTTTCTAGGGCACAGTTGACATCTTTTAGGTTTTTCTGTTATAATATCTTTGGGATGCTGTTCCTGCCTGTTCACCTGTCATCTGACCAGTGTGCTTCACATTTTTTTACATAGCTGCCTGAGGAGAAACACTTTATTTTTCCTTTGCTGTTAATGATCTCTTACGAATTCCATTCTCAATCCTCGAAGAAAATTTCTCTATAGTATTTTGTACTTGTTATTTTCTTTGTAAACTATCCAATTATTGATGCCACATGTTTAGGATCAAGTAAAACAGAACCATTGGCCAGTGCTTTGTGTTTTGAGTGACATCATAGTTGTTGCATAACTCATAAACAACATCTACTCTGCCTTTGGTTTTCTTGTAGAAAGTTCCCATCTCAGGCTTCTATTTCTTGGGGTTTTCCTATCAATATTTCTATCAGGGTGCAATGTTGACATCAGCAATACTAGTTTGCATTTCTTTGCCACATATCAGGTCAATGTAAGTCTTTCTGAAATCCAAGGATTGTTCTATACAATCCTTTGTTTTGAAATTGCATTTCATTTGGAATTTCTGCTTTGTTCCTGTGTATAGTTCTTGTGTTGGTCAACTTGTGCTCTGTTAGCATATGTAACATCAATTGGAAACTGGTAAACCAATTGTTGAATGTCACATTCCAATTCGTTGGGAAATGGAAGCAACAAGTCTGTTCACAAAATCATTCAGTTTACTACTATAAAAGTAAGGACCTGATGGTTGAGTTGCAGGATAAATTTCTAAATTGAAAACATAATAAGCCTTCACACCTCTAAGGCATAAATTTTTATGCCATATTTTTATATATTACACTTCCATAATTCTTTTACATTCCTATGATTTCCAAGAGAAAAACCCTGCTAAGTAGAGCAGACTCATGAATGCTTTCCATTCAGCTAGTGAGGTGTCATAATAAATACATTTTTGAATATAGGTATGGGTTCACACAGAACATTTTACTGGTATTTTAGTGTTTGTATATTTCACAGCATCTTGAGGCATTTCATCTGTTCCAATTTCCAATGTTGGATGGCATCCTTTTCACCCATGCCAAGACCCTCATTATATTTTCAGGTCTTGTTCTAACATTGGATTTTTCCATTTGGTTGTGTGACCATTTTGCAACATTTCAGTGAATCAAATGTGTACTTGCATTGCTATTATCTTTATCGTGTAAATCAAGGAGGTCTGCATTCCCCATGTCTCTATCAGTCCATCCTTGCTCTGTTTCACTGTCACAGGAATTTTGGCTCACAGGGCTAATGTCAAAGTCATCATAATCATCATACACCCACACCACTCTTCTGTTATAAAAACATGTATTTTACCTTAATGGATCAACTTCATCATCCACGCATGAGTAATCTGATGATTCACCTTTGACCACCTCCAAAACTCACAAATATGGTTTTTACTGTGACATTTTACTGAATTGTGTTACTTCTATCAGAAAAATGAGAAGGAAACTTTTTAAAAAACAACTCCTAGAGTGCTGCGCATATATTGTACCCGCTGTGGTGCTCAAGTAAACATCTGCAAAACCTGATAAACAGAGCATCCTGGTTTGACAATTTTGCACATGTGCACACACCTTATCTTTCATCTTGCAAGTAGATAAGCGCAAAGATTGTTTCCTGGATGCCTCAGGCAAAGGTACTGAGACACACAGTCAGCTATTACATTAAAGTAAAAATTTATATGAGAAAAATAAGGGATGTGTTTATGGAATAGAGTGTTAAGATCCATGGGCCTAGATATGACAGTGGGAATGTGTGTGTGTATATATATATATATTTTTTTTTTTTTCCCCAAATTGATTTAGGATAAGGATGAGGGAAAATGAGGAGGTCTGGAAACATAGGTGGTATGGTTTCATTTAAAATGTCACACAAAACTCTCATGTATTTGGAAATTGATTGGATTATAGGAGTGCTACACTCATCATTGGATTCATCAGTTGATGAGTTCATAGCTAAATGTGTTTTTGGGTGGTGGAATCTGGTAGGAGGGGGCAGGTCACTGGGGGAATATAGCTTGGAAGTATGCATTCTTATTCTTGGTTCCTCCATTTTGTTTCTCTGCTTCCTGACCATCATGGTATGAGCAGCTTCCTCCCACCATGCTCTTACAGTATGCCATTTCTGCCTTGGAGCTTATTGACCATGGACCAAACTCACTGAAAGTGGAAACCAAAATAAATCACTCCTGTTTTAGGTTGTGAGTATTGGGTATTGCACTTCAGTGACAGCAAAGTTACTAATACAGTGAGAAAGTGACTAACAGAATTGGAAAGTGAATTGTTCAGAAAGTGTAGGATTACTGGTAGTAACCATTAAAGACTCATTGCAATTGGTGGACATAAATTGAAAATTTATCTGACATTACTGCCTATTTTATGTGGCTACAGATAGCTACAAGGGTGAAATATTTGGTAGGCAAGAAGTTGGATTTAACTAGCATTGTCACTTGGCTAAGTGAATACAAGCAAGTTAAAAGAGGGCAAGTGAATTAACCTCAGATTTGAAAAACAAAGAAAGAAGATAGGACATTAATGGAATGAGGGGCAATAAAATATTAGAAGGTCAGTTAGTGGAGTTGAATAATTCTAAAATTTGAAACAGTAAATGGAATGAGTGACTATTCAAATAAATCCATCATTATATCCTGCAGATAACCAAATACATGGCTAATCTATCTTTTTTTTTTTTTTTTTTCAAACTCATGGCCTTGCGCTTGCCAGGCAGGCACTGTGCCACTGAGCTAAATCCCCAGCCCTGACTAATCTATCTTTTAAGAAATACCTATACCTAGTTGAAGTAAACACATTTTTGGTCTTTATATGTGTGCTGCTTTCTAACTGGTTCACCTTCAAGAAATCTGGAGTCTTGCAAATACATTGCATTCATTGTAGCTAGGTAGTCATAAATGTCAATCCTCACTCTCTTGCAGTGTGGTTATAGGCCCAGTGGTCCCTCTGACCTTGAGGGAGCACACAGACTTTTCTTTCTGCAGAAAATTCTTTGTCCACCACTCTTTGGTTACTTTTACTTATCCATTAGATCTCTGTTCCAGTTTCAGTTCCTGAGGAGAACCTTCTCTGACTTTTCTGCTTATATCAGAGCTCTATATTGCAATAACCTTCACTTCACTGTAGGACCATTTTATGATTTCAGTTTCACTTTTCTTTATGTAACTGTTTGATTAACAGTTGTCTTCTCTGTTATCTGTAAGACCCCAAGACACAGCAGTGCTATGCATTACAAACAGCTAGCACAATGTTATGGGTTGATATGATTTCTTTTTCCTCTAAAGGCCATGTGGTAAAGACCTTGTTTCTAGCTAACATTTAGGAGTTAGGGTCTAGTAGAAGGAAGCAAGATCACTCCAGATGACCCGTGAAAAGGGTACTGGGAAGTTGGCTGTCCTCTTTTCTCTGCTCCTTAGTCACCATGACTGAGAAGCTTTGACACACAGTCTATTCCCTCCCATGATGTCTTGTCTCATCACTGGCACAAAGTGATAGGACTAAGCAGCCATGAACTAAAATTTCTGAAACCATGAGTCAAAATAAATCTTTCCCCTTTGTAAGCTGTTTGTCTCAATTAGTTTCTTACAACAATAAAATCTGCTAACATGGGGTATTCAAGAAATTTTAGTAAAATTAATGAATGAGTTTTATGCTATTATTTTGATAGTAAGTGCATTCAGAGTTCTCTCTATATGATGTTTGTCTTACATTGCATGTTTTGAAACTGTGAAGATTTACATATAGATGGCATTCTTTAATTTTTGTGTTTTTTTCTTGTTTTGTTTTGTTTGCTTTTTTCCTGTACCAGGAATCAAACTCATTATCTTGTGCTTGCCAAGCAGGCACTGTGTTGCTGAGTTAAATCCCCAGCCCATTTTGTGTTATCTTTAGGGGCAGTAATCATGGATACCCTTAAACTTTTTTCCTCTCTGTTACTCAATATCATTTGATTTTATTATTTTTTGTTCTTCTAGTCATCACCTTTATTTTCAAAAGATAATTCTTAATTAATCTCATTTAAAATGAACTGTTAATTCTCTCTGACTGTGAAAGGCAGAGACCTATCTTTGCACTATATTTCCCTTCTTATTTTTTACTAATATTTTTTTCACTGCCATACTTTGTTACATTTGTATTCTGTTGTTTATGTATAAACTCAAGAAATGTTTGACACTATGCTTCACAACTTTCACTATTGTTATCTATTCATTTTTAATTAGTGGTGTCTATTCTCTAATAGTTTTCTTCATTAAAATCATGGAGGGGCTGGGGATTTAGCTCAGCGGCAAAAGCGCCTGCCTGGCAAGCGCAAGGTCATGAGTTCGGTTCCCGGTACAGGAGAAAAAACAAAAAAAAAAAAAAAAAAAAAAAATCAATGGGAATCTTATTGTCTAGGTTTTTCTGTTCTTGGAGCATTGTTTGTTTTGTATGTAAGAAGCTTGATAATTTCAGTTGCATCTGCCTTAATATAGCCATGCTATAACATTTATTTTCTAGGTCAGTGGTGGCAACTCTATAGCACACATGCCATTTGTTCTTCTTTTAAGACAAAAGATATTAATGTATGAGTTGTTTTTACTAAACTGAAACCTCAGTACTCAGGTTTAATTGTACTGTTGGCACGTTTTGACAAATAAGTGGGTTTTGGGTTGTGATTTGCACATGTGTCTCTAAAAGGTTCACCATCACTGTTCCAGGTAAAGATAAGCTTCTTAGTCCCTAAATTTAATAATTCCTTCATTTAGGAAAAATTTTATTGTTGAATTTTTCTTTATCAAATATTAAGAATTCTTAAGAAATAATATTTTTTTCATTCCTTGTATCTGTATCTTTAAAATGCTTACGTTTTCTGTCTCCTTTTGCTCAGGATACTTAAGTCTGCTATTACAGCTTGGATTATTTGCAGCCACACCATATGCTTTTCTCCTCACTTTTTTTCATTGATTTTACACATTCTTCATTTTTATCATAGTTTTCTTTTTAAATTACATTTTGAATTTTCCAAAATTAATTTTTATTCCTTTATATTTTCTGTCATGTATTTCTTTCATTCCTGTCTTCCAAATGCCACTCCAAAGAAGAAAATCTATTGAAAAATTCTTAGAAAAATTATTCTTAAGTTTTATTTCTTTGTAGCATAACCTTTTTATTATGTATATGCTATCTGACTTTTTTTTGTTTTTTTTTTGTTTTGTTTTGTTTTGGTTTCTCTCCGGTACCAGCAATCGAACTCACGACCTTGCACTTGCCAGGCAGGCGCTGTGCTGCTGAGCTAAATCCCCAGCCCCTATCTGACTATTTTATATCACATTCTTTTTTCTCTTCTTATAGTATTTTCATATTAGTCCAATCTACTTAAGTTTCATAAGTGGCAAGTAATAGTTTTCTATATTTGTGGGATGCAATATGATGTTTTGATCTATGGGTACACTTGGAAATATCCAATCAAGCTAAGTAACCTATTTATTACATTACCAACCTGTAACGTTTTATGGTGAGAATATTAGAGTAAATTTTTTGAGAATATTGAAATATACAATTCATTGGTACATAGTTGTGCTCATCAAGCAGGGCAATAGAACACTGAAACCGATTCTTATGGTATAACTGAAACTTTGTGGCCTTTAATCAATTTCTCCTCATTCCTTTCTTCTATCCCTTCCTAACATTATGCTATCAGTCTTTGAATATTCTAGACATCTGTGAAAGGGTATTGTGGAGGAGTTGACTGTTGTATGATAGAAGGCATATGAATTTTAGAAGACTGCAGAACACCTTTTCTGTTGGGGAGATTCTTGAGGGCTATTAGTTTGAAGTAAAACTCTATTTGTTAATTTTATAATATTGTATATCTTGTGACTTTTCCTTTTTTTCTCAGCATTCAATGGGAATTGACATTTCTCTGTCTGACCCCTCCTATTGCCTTTTTTATATTTCCATTACACACTAAATGTCTAATAACTCTTGAATGTTATGTATAAACATTTCTCTTTATGTTTTTCTTTCCTGACACTGTGGAGTGAGAGTTCACATGCTCTAGTATTTCCATTGTAAGTAGAGATCACTAGTCTTTGCTCTCTGGTACTTATCTCTGATGAGATGGCTAAGCTTTCTGACTAGCTTAAAATTTTCAGATGTATGTGTTTTTAAAATTACTTTTATTCTTTTATTTTAAAAAATAAAAGAAGGAAAAACATATTAACAGACAGACATCCATTTACAAAATAGCATAAGAACAATACAAACAAAACAGTGTTACAGACAAACACTGTTGTAGGAAATTAACCATGATTGTTGTATTACTTATTGATATCTTCAAAGTGGTTTCTCAGGAAAACAAATAGAGACATACAAGATTGATCAAACAAGTAATCATTAACTGTTCCTTTCTGTAGAGCAACAGAAGACAGCAGTACAATTATGTTAGCTATCCTGTATATACATACTTACATAATTTATCCTTCTTTCCCTTTTCTTTTCCCACATCCCAGTCGCCCTTTACTTTTGAGCATTTTCCTTTCTTTTCACAATGTTTATCATACCTCCGAGTTTTTATTCACTCTTTCCGGCCTTACACTAGTGAGACAATACAATGCTTATACATGCAGGTCTGATTTCTTTCACTTATGAGTATGGTCTCTAGTTGTGAGCATTTCCCTATGAAATGTTTGAGTTTATCTTTCTTTATAGCTGAGTAATATTCCATTATATAAAAGTACCACAAGTTTTTTTATCCAGTCCTCAGTAGATGGACACTGGGGTTGCTTCCACATTTTAGCAATTACAAATTGTGCTGCTATGAGCATGGGTGCACATGTATTGCTGTGATATGATGTTTTCAGATCTTCTGGGAAAATATGCAGAAGGAGAATAGCTGGGTTGACTGGGACCTCTAGCCCTAGTTTTCGGAGGAATCTCCGAACTGATTTCCACAGTGGCTTATGTGTTTTATTTTGGCATTCAATCTTCTCTTATTTCAATCTTTATTATGCACAATTTTTTCTTCATATGTTGTGGTTTGCAGTGTAGGTATTTCTTATTTTCTTTAAACATGGAACTTACATTTACATTTCTTCTCCTGGTTTAAAGGAAGAGAAAGAAAGAAGTGATTAAAGTTGTGATACTTAAACTGGAAATTTCAATTTATTTATATAATTAAGTATCATTTTGGTTATTGTTTAATTTTATAAATGAACTAAGTCAGACACAGAAAGACAAGTACTACATGATTTCACTTCTATTTGTGGAATCTAAAAATGCTGATCCTATAAATGTTGAGTGTAGAATGGCCTTTGCCCCGAGGCAGCTAGCAGTGAAGTGGAGAGAGGAATGGGAAAATGTTAATCAATGGGTACTAAGTCATACTTACATATAAGGAGTCTGACATGTCATATGGTAGATGAGTTTAAATAACAATTATGGAGTTGACAGGCAGATTGCCTGCGCAACATTACCCTATAGTCCCGCTGTCTTGCTGAGGCTTTCTTTCTGGCCCTTCCTGCATTGGTCCCGTTGACTGAAGATGAAAAGGTCCCAGAAAGATGTTGACACCTGCTCACCTCTGTTGTCATCCTGCTCACCACCAGCTGTTCCCAAAAAAGCAAAATGTCCTTAACATTTCCCTTTGTTTTCTGACAAATGGGGCTTGTATCCTAAGAGGAAGAGAACCAGATGAGATTCTCAACTTACTGCTTTTTCTTTCCCTTTCTTCTTCCTTCCTTTCCATCTTTCCTTTCCTTCTTTCCCTTTCTCTCTCTCTTTCTTTCTTTCTTTCTTTCTTTCTTTCTTTCTTTCTTTCTTTCTTTCTTTCTGTCTTCTTTCTTCTTCCTTCCTTCCTTCCTTCCTTCCTTCCTTCCTTCCTTCCTTCCTTCCTTTCTCTCTTTCTTTCATACTGGAAGTTGAACCCGGGGCCTTACACTGTATATATCCCCAGCCCTTTTTAGTTTTTAAGTTTTATTTTTTAAAGTATATTTATTTAAAATTATACATATATATATATTTCCTTGAGTTTTATATTTTATTTCACTTATTTTGTGGTACTGGGAATTGAACTCACAGTCTCTTGATGCCAGGCAAGCGCTGTACCACTGAACCCCAGCCCTGCTTTATTTTATAATTATATATATTTCTTGAGACTGGGTCTCACTAAGTGGCTAAATTGCCCAAGCTGTATTCAAATTTCAAAAGCCTCATGGATCAGCCTCTCAGAACATTGGGATTACAAGCCTGGCTTTGATTTTAGAAACAGAGTGTTTCTTGTCTGAGTAGGGAGTAGAGGCGGATAGTGCTATACTAATATCTCCCTGGTGCGCAGTCTTCCATGTGTTCATTCTTGCTTCCCATTTTCTAAATGTTAATGGAGCAGACCTTATCCTGCTTGGTGCTTGAGACACTGTGGTGACAGCTCAGGCCTTGTTCCCATGATATGGTACTCACAGCTCAGTGGGGGAGGTAGATGCATGACTAAGTAAGAAATAAGCAGCAAGGCTGGGATAATTTGGGCCACAAAGAGCATAAGAGGCCTATGGGATGGGCCAGGGAGCTTGGGAATTCTGGAGAATGACTAGGCTCCAAGATAGTGACTTGGATGTGTAGGGGAGTGAGTGTGAGGCCCAGAACAGAAAAGAATTCAGTGTAGATAGGGCCATGAGAAATTGCACACTTGAAGGACTTTTCACTAACCACTGTGTCCATCACCGAGCCTGGCTCTGTCAATAGTTTTTAAATAAACAAATAGAGGGGAAGGTGATGATATGAAACTAAACCTGGGTATTCGGGGAAGAGGCTGGGGCAAGATGGGGTGGGGGAAGTGGTGGGCCAGGATAGGCTGAGAGGAGGAGATTCATGGGTCTCACCATCAAGTTAGACTGTGGTGGTGATGGTGGACATCTAGGATGAGGTTCAGGGCTCTCACCTGGGGCATGCATCTGGATGGGACAGATCTTGAAATGGGGACATGGGAGAAAGGGCAACTTTAGGGCAAATGTTGATAGTGGTAGTTTTACTTCCTCCCTTCCTATCCTTATTCCTTTTATTTCTCTCTCCTGTCTAATTGCTCTGGCTAGTGGTTCCAGAGCTATATTGAACAGGAGCGGTGACAGCAGACATCCTTGTCTTGTTCCCGATTTTAAAGTAAAACCTTTCAGTTTTGGTCCATGTAGAATGATGTTGGCTGTTGGATTGTCATAGATGACTTTAATAAGGTTGAGGTAAAGACCATGTATTCCTATTTTCTATAGAATTTTTATCATGAATGCATGTTGGATCATGTCGAGAGCTTTTTCTACATCTATTGAGATGATCATGTGGTTTTTGTCTTTGGCTCCATTGATATGGTGTATAACATTTATAGATTTGCAGATACTGAACCAACCCTGCATCCCTGGAAGGAATTAGACTTGGTCATGATGTATGATTTTCTTGATAATTTGCTGCATTGTATTTGCTAGTATCTTATTGAGTATCTTTGCATCTATATTCATTAAGGAGAGTGGTCTGTAGTTCTCTTTCTTGGTTGGGTCTTTCTCTGGTTTTGGTATCAGTATTAGGCTTGCCTCCAGGAATGAGTTAGGAAGAATTGCTTCCTTTTCAATTTCACTGAAGAGTTTGAGGATAGTTGGTATTAAATCTCTGAATTTCTTGCAAAATTCTGCTGTGAATCCATCAGGGCCTGGGCTTTTCTTTGTTGGTAGGTGTATAATCCACTTTTTCAATCTCATTAATTGATATTGGGTTATTCAGGAGTTTGATATCTTTTTGACTCAATGTTGGTAATTCGTACATATGTAGGAATCTGTCCATCTTTTCCGAGTTTTCTATGCTATGGGAGTAAAGATTTTCTTTTTTTTTTTTTTTTTTTTTTTGGTTTTTCTCCGGTACTGGGAACCGAACTCACGACCTTGCACTTGCCAGGCAGGTGCTTTGCCACTGAGCTAAATCCCCAGCCCCTGGGAGTAAAGATTTTCAAAGTAGGTATTAATGATCTTCTGAATTTCTGTGGAATCTGTAGTAATTGTATTCATTTCTTATTGCATGAATCTGAGTTCTTTCCTTCCTTTTCTTGATAAGGTTTTGCTAAGTATTTACCAACTTTATTTATTCTTTCGAAGAACCAACTCTTTGATTCAATTTTTGGAGGGTTTTCTTTGTCTCAATTGCATTAATTTTCTTCCCTAATCTTTATAATCTCCTCCCTTCTTTGGACTTTGGGCCTGACTTGTTCTTCTTTTGCTAAAAGTTTAAGATGTAGCATTAGGCTACTTATTTGTTCTCTTTCTGTTTTCCTTATGTGTAAATTCACCGCTATGAATTTCCTTCTGAGGACTGCTTTCATTGCATCCCATAGATTCTGGTAAGTTATATTTACATTTTCATTTGTTTGTGGGTATTTTTTAATTTCCTCTTTAATTTCTTCTATGACCCATTGGTTGTTCAGGAGGTTGTTGTTTAATTTCCCCGTGTTTATGGAGATTTTGGAGTTCCTTTCATCGTTAATTTCCAATTTCATTGCACTGTGTTCAGATAATATGCACAGGATAATTTCAATTCTTTGCATTTTAGAAGGTATGCTCTATGGACTAGGATGTGGTCTACTTTAGAAAAAGACCCATGTGCTGCTGAGAAAAGTGTGTATTCTGATGTTGTGGGGTGGAACACTGTATACAGCTACTAAGTCCATTTGTTCACAGCTTTGGTTCAGATCTGTTATTTCTTTGCTGATTTTTTGTACAGTTGACCTATACTCTTTGTTTAAATGCAGCTCAATGTCAAAGTCAGAAGCAACTATGAATCAGTAAATTTAAAAGTGAAAGACTGATCTTATTTAGGTTTTCTTTTCAAAAATCTATGTTCCCAGACATAAAGACTACTTGATTTAATACTCTCTGCAAGTTCTTCACTTTCTCTTTTCCTTTTAGGCTTTATGTTTAGTTTTATTTTTCTTTATTACTGGGAACAGTTTTCCTAATTTCCTCCTCTTTATTACAGTTCTGATCTTCGGACTAGTCCCTTTTCTGTGCTCCAGTTTTTCTGTATCTCAGATTATTCTATAAACTTGAGGAAAATAAATGAAATGCTGGTGTGATAGTTATCTCATCTCCAGAAAAAAAAAACAACACAAGATAAGGTAAATCCTTTTTTACTTGTATGTCATTTGTCAAAGCTTGTGTAAATTTTAGAATGAAACATTTTCCCTCTGTTTGGTTACTATAAGTTTCCTCTTATGCATGTTGAACATGTTGAAAATGATGTAGGGACGAGAACGAAGAGTACTAGAGGTCTTTGACTTGAATGCATAGCCTTTCTGCACAGTGGGGTCATTAGTTAAATTAATTAAACTTGTCAATGAAGATGTATATATTCACTTCCTCCATGTGACTGAATATATGAGACAGAGACATAAGACAGTTAATAGACAAATTTCTCTTTGTATTATTTGATTTAAGTTATAGTATGAACATGTCATATATCTTTTTTCTATTTTTTCTCATTAATTCCTAAAATATCAGTAATGTCTCAGTCCATTGTGTTCCTTCCATCCTCCTGATGTTCTTATGTGTGTCCAGCTCTTGAATGTCTACTGCACCTCTACACTAAATTTTCATCAGCTTTGCTACTCATTTCACATATGTCACATACCACTTTAGACTGTTTTTGTTATATGTACAATTCATGTCTTTTCATCTTGGTTTAATTGATTTGAAGGAGTAAGAAGAAGAGCAAATCAGTATGAAGGAAAGAGAGAAACTGCAGAGTTACCTTGCATCTTCATTAGCTACTTTAGATATGTGCCTTAGCAGGAACTCTAGTGAAATCACCCATGCACATTTACTAGATTGAGAGAAAGCCTTATATGACAGACGGTACAAACTGTTTATAAAATAATTATAGGGTATAAAATTATTTATAGCTTTGTAATTATGAAATATTTATTCATAAAACTATATTTGTAGTTTATAATTATGAAGTTACTTATAGCTTTGTAATTATAAAACTATTTATAGCTTTGTAATTATGAAATGTTGTGTAGAACTGAAGGCAGTTGATAGCAGTGAACATCAGAAAGTCTGTTATATAATAGTGATTTATTAAATGAAAGTCCACCTGCTTCTTTTGTTGTACTGCAGTTGAGGGCTCACCAATTTTACATACCCCATCTTTATTTAGTCTCAGAATATGATCTATCTCCATCCAGTCTCAGTTCATTTCTCAGGCATTTCTTATTCCAAGTGATGACCCTCTGTTAATCAGATTCTTTTTCTCTTATCCCTAATTTGTTTTAGACATTCGTGAATGCAAAAAGAGGAAGGAATGGGATTATGAGAATATGCATGAAGGGTATATAGAATATATTGGAAATGCAGAATAGTGAATATCGCAGATTGTTTACACACCTGAGAATGTCATGAAGAGTCATGAATATTTTATTCTTTTCTTAATTTATAATTTGAAAACAGGCCACTATTTTGTATTGGAGACCCTTTCCATGGTGTCAGTTATTGAGGACCTCTGCAGTGAGTCATCAATCTCTTGCCAAGTGTGATGGCAGACTGGTGAGAAAGAAAGAAGGAGCAAGAGACAAAATAAGGGCACAGCAAGGATCTGGGATGATCAGTTGTTCGTGGGGAACAAAAGACCATGAGGCACCTAGAATCTTGACATTTATTCATTACATCTGAGTCAAGGACAATAGGTGAAGGGCCGTGGGTGTTTCCGGGAACAGTAATGGTGACTATGATGGGCTAGGAAGAAGAACCAAGCATTCTTAGAAGAAAAAAGATGAGACGGAGGGCAATAAGGAAGTTGTAGTATCCCCAGGTACCTTGCTGTCTTCACAGCAGGCCTTAAATCGCCCTGAGAAAGCCACAGTTTTCATTAGCTCTAGGGTTTCCAGCTTTGACGAGAAAAGAGCAGGGAATTTCTGTATTCCAACTTGCCACAAAGGCTAGGAAAAGGACAAACTTGAATGTTCACTACACTCAATTTATAATTCATGGTCCCCAATAATTTTGCAAGTGTTTGTCATAGACTTAAATCATGTCTCAATTCATACATTATAATAATATTATGTTGAATTTTATTATTTTTGCAGTTGAGGAATTGCAGAATGGTATACCACTCATTCATAATAAGAACACTGTAACATCAGCAATTTTAGCATACACGATCACATTCATAGTCATAATTCTCTCCTCATTCCCTTAATTCTCATTTACTTGGTTTCAGCCCTGTTGGTTGGATCAGTGGATGAAGGGAATCATTCTGTGGTGTCTGAGATTGTGTTTCTGGGACTCACTCGCTCTTGAGAGTTCCAGCTCCTCTTCCTGGTGCTCACCTCTGTGCTTTATATGGTAAGCATGAGTGGAAAAATTGTCATTGTGCTTTCTGTGACTACTGACCCTTACTTACACTCCCCCATGTACTTCCTGCTGGCAGGCCTCTCCTTCATTGACTTGGGAGCCTGCTCTGTCACTTCCCCCAAGATGATCTGTGACCTTTTCAGAAAGCGCAAGGTCATCTCCTTTGGGGGCTGCATCACTCAGATCTTCTTCATTCATGTGATTGGTGGTGTGGAGATGGTGTTGCTCATGGCCATGGCCTTTGACAGGTATGTGGCCACATGCAGACCTCTGCACTACCTGACCATCATGAGCCCAAGAGCATGCATTTTGTTTATGGGTGCTGCCTGGGGCCTTGGTGTTATTCACTCACTTTTCCAACTGGCATTTCTTATTAATTTACCTTTCTGTGGCCCTAATGTGTTGGACAGCTTTTACTGTGATCTGCCTCTGCTTCTCAGACTGGCCTGTACAGACACTAACAAATTGCAGTTCATGATCACTGCCAATAGTGGGTTTGTCTGTATTGGCTCTTTCTTCATACTTCTCATCTCATATGTCTCTATCCTGTTCACAGTTTGAAGACATTCCTCAGGTGGCTCGTCCAAAGCCCTGTCCACTATGTCAGCTCACATCACTGTAGTCATTCTTTTCTTTGGTCCAATAATAATTTTTTATACATGGCCACACCCCAATTCATAGATAAACAAATATCTTGGTGTATTTGATGCAGTTCTTACTCCTTTCCGAATCCAGTCATCTACACATTCAGGAATAAAGAGATGAAGGCAGCAATAAAAAGAGTATGTAAATGGCTGGTAATTTATAAGATTTCATAAATGATTTGATAAATCTTATGTCATTAAGTGTGATGTAGCTATGTGATAAACTTTCCGTTATGTTTTAGTTTATGAAACTTTGAGACATCAGATGTTGATTTGAATGCCATTAGATCTTTAATTCATGTCCGATGAATATATCTATTTCTTGTGAAGAATGAATCATGAATATAGTTCATTCCTTTATCTGTGGTTATCCCTTTTAATATCCTTCAACAATATTTTGTAATTTTTGCCAAAACAATTTTGAATATTTTTTCATTCATTACTAAATTTTTATAAGTTTGTTGTGTTTTTAAATGGTAGTGATCTTTTTTCAATTTACAATTATTGATTTCTGGTATGTAGAAATATAATAGATGTTTTTAGCATTGTATCCTGGATAATTGAAACTTTATTAGTTCTATTAGTTCTATAAATATATTATGTAAGGTTTTCTTTACAGAGATCTTGTTTCAGAAAATCAGGATATTTATTCTTTATACTTTAGCATGGATTCATTAAGTTTATTCTGTTATTTTATTGTACTTCTTATATCATGTGGTACAATACTGCAAATGTGGGTAAGAAAGGCACCTTTAACTTATTTTTGCTTTTATGGGAAAGTGTTCAATCTTTTGTCATTAAGCATGATATTATAGTTTTTCTATAGGCATTCTTTAGCAGGCTGAAGAAGTTCCTTTATAGTCAGTTTGTTGAAAAGTTTCTAAGCAATAATCATGCTGGCTTTTGAACAATGTTTGTTTTTTTTAAAAAAAGGTAAGGCTGGGAAGTATTATCTCTTCTGGAATTTTCTTACAGGATCTTGTAGAACTGATATAATTTCTTCCTTAAAAATAAGAGTATATTTGAAGATTGTTCGAACATAAAAAAGTGTACTAAATATTTTTTCCTCAAACTACGCTGATGAAGATGATGGATAAAATTTGATATATATAAGATGCCTGTTTGTGGTGATTTCTGCGTGTTTGATTATTTCAGCACTAGATATGCAATTTGGTAGGTTAATGCCATTGTGATTAAATGGTGTTTAAGGAAAATTTGAAAGAAAGAACATAATTTTTATGGTGATTTGCCTAATAGAATAAAAAAGTTGAAAGAATAATGCTAGTAACAATTAGTGAAATAATAATAATTGACTGGCGCACAGTTTTTAAAATGTGGAGATATTTTTAATTGTGCAAATAACCAAAGCAACTAGCATTTTTTCCTGAGACCCATAGGTATTATATGTCTTCTTTTCATTGTGCTGGTGATTAAACTGAGGACCTTGCACATACGTATATGTTGAATTTTATTTCAGGTTAAGCCACAGTTTAACAAAACAACGTATCCTGTAGTAGATAGCAACGAAATGGGCAAATCATGAAGAACCATTTTAAAAGGGCTGTAGTTTTTTCTTTTTCTTTCAACTTATCAGAGGATGAAACTCATAAGATTTTGGGTGTGGGTATTAAGGAAAGGTGATGTGAAAGAAGTATGGTCCATGAACATTTAGATAACTTACTTATCTCATATATGTCTTCAAGATTTGCTTGAGCCCCATTTTCTAACATTTCAATTTTGTTATGGAGTGAGACGGTACACCTCTAACTTTATGGCTTGGTGGGTTACAGTGCAAGATTTATTGTCGGAAGTTCAAGTTACAAAGTATCTTGGTGGCTTTTGTTGAAATGTTCAAACTCTACTAGGGCTGGATGCAATGCAATGTTCCTTTCTTAGAAGTAGATTCAGTACCTACTGAGAAATAAGAATCTAGCTTTAATCTTCTGTATGTGTATAGCCAATTTTCCCAGCCCCATTTGCTAAAAAAATTATCTTTCTTCCAGTATGGTTTTGGTCCCTCTGTTGAAGATCAGATGGTTAAATATGTCTGGGATTGTTTCTGCATCCTCTATTCTGTTCCACTGATCAACATGTCTGTTTTTGTGCCAGTACCATGCTGCTTTTAATCACTATAGCTTTGTAATATAACTTGAAATTCAGGATTGTGAAGCTTCCTGCTTTCCCTACTTTTACTATTCTGGGTCTCTTCTGGTTCCACATAAATTTTAGGATGATTTTCTCTGAGGAATGCTGTTGATATTTTGATCGTGATTGTGATTGTATTAAGTCTATGTATCAGTTTTGAATCCAGCTATTCTCCTCTAGGTATTTTCCCAAAATATTTAAAGACATCATATTACATGCATACTTATGTTTATAGTAGCACAATTAATAATAGATAAATATTTGTAGCAGTTTTATATGTCTATGAACAGATGAATGGCTACAGAGAATGTGGTATTTATATACAACAGAGTACTGCTCTGTCATAAAGAAGGATAAACTCAAGTGTAGGAAAATGGATATACCTTGAGACCATAAAGTTAAGTGAAGTAAATCAGACTCATGACCTTGAACAGCTTCCCTTATATGAAAAAAAAATCTAAATAAGTTATGAAATAAACAGAAACCATGAGCTAGCATGGTTTCCCTTGCATGAAAAAATTAATATACAAATAAGTTATGAAATAAAGGACAGACAAAATGTAGCAGGGAGATAGATCATTTTAAAATGGGAAGAGGACCAAGGAATGGAAAGAAGGGTAGGAAAGGAAGAAGAGAGGGAGATGAAAGGAACTTAGATGTGTTAAGAACACATGCCAACTCCCTACAATGAATGTAGTTATTACTGCATATATGTGCTGATAAAAATAGAAATTTAAAAATTGTAGATTTAGTATCTGCCAAAGAAGGCATATGCTGTTTCCAGTGTCTAAAGGTCTAGGATCATGTTTTATCTTTAGGATTGTTCTAAAAGTTTCATGTAGTGCATGGTGATAGGCTTGGGTCTATTTTCAGTTTTTGGCAGGTATTGAGCCAATTTTTCCAGCACCATTTATTAAAGAGGCTATCATTCTTCCAGTGA
>NW_004955614.1:228403-261728 GCF_000276665.1 Chinchilla lanigera
TTGTAAAATGTTGTATGTCTGTTAATGTTTCCCTCCTTTTATCCTTAAAATAAAAAAAAAAATAAAAGTTTCATGTAGCATTCTTGTACACTACAGATGCAGCTTTTGCTATTTTTTGCACAACAGATTGGTATGTAATAAAGAATTATGAAAGAAGAAGAGAGGTAGAAATGACTAATAAATGATTCAGAGAAAGGAGTCAGCAGAGCCTGATATTGCAATAAACTGATAATGAATTTATTTATTAGAAATATATTAAATAAACAAGAAGCCATGTGGAGCCCCAGGCAGCTTTGGGAAGCTCTGTGAGCTGTGCCCCACACTCCCAACCATGTGGTATTGGCCCTGAGACCTGGACAGCTTCAGGAGACCCTGTCAGCTGTGCCTCACACCCCCATTGGTGCAGGAGAAAAGCTAAGCCACAGACAGTTTTGGGAGCCTCAGTGAGCCACCCACACTTGTCCTGTTGTTGTGCAAGTGACACTGAGCCCTGCATAGCTTCAGGAAGCTTGGTAAACCATGTCCTGCCCCTCAGTGTTGTGGGAGAGGCACTGAGCACTGGTGAACTGCAGGAGCCTCTGTGAGCCCCTCTTACCCTCCCACCATTGGAGGAGTGACATTGAGCCCTGGGAAACTACAGGCATTTGGTGAGCCACGTCTGACCCCCATTGCAGGAGCAATGCTGAGCCCTAGTGAACTGCTTTGAAAACGTCAAAATGAAGGAGCAAAATGCAATCTCAGACTTTCAGCCCACCTAGAACAAGTCTAAGAGATGTTAACAAAGAAAAACTTGGAATTCACACACCTGAAATTTCTGAAATGATAGCAACTGAAGTAAAGACACAACTATAACAGGCCATAGAAGAAATCAGACCAGAAATGATCTCTTAGGTAAAAAAATGAAATGACAACAATAATGAAAAAATTGCTCAGCACATCTAAAGAAGACATGTTGTAGCAGCAAACTGGGCTCACTTCCACGGAAGACTGAAGGGTTTTATTTAGGGAAAACAAAGTTTATTGAATTTAGGCCAGCCACCATACATCCCCTACTAGCAGGTCGGGAAATGTCAGCCCCTTCGCTTTGTTTCAACTTAAATATACTTTTGGCTTCTATGGGAACAGAATGAAATGTTGCAGTTATTTACTCAGGTGGCCACATGCTGTTTTTCATTCCCATGTAGCCAGGTCAAGCCTCAGTCATGAGCCCAACCACAATGACATTAACATATGACTTCCCATACTTCATTCTGTTTGTTCCACTTTTTACAGCCATACATTTTCTTTTATGGTTATCATGTTTACCTAGGGCCATGGAAAGATTGAAACAATCCAGACAGGGTCATAGATGGTTATCTAGGCCCAGGTTTCTTTGTCTTTAAAGAAACATTCTAGGGCAAAGTTAACTCTTCATAATCCCTCTGGGATGATTCTCAAGACACATTTGAGGTTTGTACAAAGACTACTCTAATTTAAGAATGATATACTAAGATATGCCATCTCCTACAACAGAAAAAAGATAGAGGAGCACAGAAAAATGATGCAAACATTGATAAAAAACATAGGAAAGAATTAGAATGCATGAAACAAATTCAAGCAGATATCCAAGAAATTAAAAATTCCACCAAAAGTTGGGAAAACCATTTGAATAAAGATGAAGACAGACTTTTAGGCCTGATGACAGCATTGCAGCTAAACCATCATGAAAGGAAGCCTCTCTTAAAAATGACAGGTAACCAGGAAATAACAATTCAACAGCTGCAAGATGATTCAATGAAAAACAATGCAAGATTAATGGGTGTCAATGAAACAGCAGGAGGCAACACAAATGACATAAAAAAACTATTTGCAGAAGTAATAGCAGAAAATAGCACAAGCATTGAAAAAGAATAAGACATACAGGTAAATGAGGCATATAGATCTCCAATTAGCCATAACCAAAATAAATCTACACCCGGACATATACTGATCAACATCCCAGAAATTCAGCAAAATAACAGAATACTAAAAGCTGTTAGAGAAAAGAAACAGATCACCTATAAAGAAAAGCCCATCAGAATCATGATAGATTTCTCATCACAAACCATCAAGTCAAGTAGAACTTGGAGTGAAGTATTTCAGGTCCTGAAAGAAAACAAATTGAAACCCAGATTGATATACCCTGTAAAACTATTGTTCAAAATTAATGAAGAAATAGGATACTCCCATAGCAAAGAACAACTGAAGAAATTCATAACCACGCAGCCAGACTTACAAAGAGTACTGCAAGGTATTCTAGAAAGAGATAAAAATGACCACAACTTCAAGAACAACAATAGAAATGAATCACCAAACAAAACAGGCAATTAAACAGAGGGAAAATGTAGGGAACCAACAGTAGGAAAATAGCATGACAAAAATAAGCCAATATATATCAGTTATAACCATCACTGTAAATGTCCTGAATTCACCAATTGAAAGAAGCAGACTGGTAGAGTGGATCAAGAAACAAGATTCAACAATATATTGTATACAAGACACATGTTTAACTCAAAAGGAAATTCATAGACTGAAAGTGAAGGGCTGGAAAACAATACTCCATGCAAAAAGAACCCAGAAGAAAGCAGGGGTAGCTATTCTGTTTGCAGACAATGTGAAATTTGAACCAAAAATGATCAAAAGAGATAAAGAAGATTACTACATACTGGTTAGAGGACAACTGCAAGAGGAAGAGATAACAACCATAAATATAGATACAAATATGGAAACAACTAGTTGTATAAGACAAACATTAACTGACATGAAAAATCAAATAAGCAATAACACAACTGTAATGGGGGACTTCAAAATCCCATTTTCAGAAAAAGATTGTTATTGTTTATGTCTGGGTGCCCCCCCCCACAAAGCCACATGCAGTCATGGGGTGGGCTTTTAGAGTTTATGATTGACTCATGGTCCAGTGTTGGAATTATGGATGTGAGTGGTGCACATGTTCTGGGGCAGATAGTTGGCATACTATGTAAGGGAGGGAAAGAGATTCCTTGCTGTTGGTCCTCCTTTTTGCTCTTGCTGCTTTTGCTATTTTCCTCCACCATGAATTGTTGCCCTCTGCCATGTGCCACCCTGCTTTGGAAGCAGCCGACTGAATCTTTCACAGACTGTGAGCTAAATAAACCTTTCCTTACTTAATTCTGGGTGTAAGGTATTTTGTCTCAGCAATGAGAGAAAAGTAACCAAGACAAAGATAGATCAACTAGGCAAAAAAATCAACAAAGAAATAGGAGAACTGAACCAAACTTGTTAACAAATGAACTTAGTAGATTTTACAGAAAGTTCCATCCAACAACATCAGAATATACATTCTTCTCAGATTCACATGGGTCATTCTCCAAAATAGATCATACTAGCACGTACAACTTGCTTAAGTAAATGCAAAAGAATTCAAATTATCCCATATTATGTGATCATAGTGCAATGAAATTGAAACTTATTGACAAAAGAAATCACAAAATCTCCATAAACATATGGAAATTAAACAACACCTTCGTGAACAACGACTGGTCACAAACAAAATTAAAGAAGAAATTAAATAACATTTACAATCAAATTAAAATGCAAATACAACTTACCAGATTCCCTGGGACACAAAGAAGGCAGACTTAAGAGAGAAATTTATAGTGGTGAATTCTCATATCAAGAAAACAGAATCAGCACAAGTAAACTACCTTAAGCTGCACCTCAGGATTCTAGAAAAAGAAGACCAAGTCAAGCCGAAAGCCCAAAGAAGGCAGGAAATTATAAAGCTCAGAGCAGAAATTAATGCAATGGAGACTAAGCAAACAATACAAAGAATTAATCAATCAAATAATTGGTTCTTTGAAAGAATAAATTCATAAGCCCCTAGAGAAACTTATCGAAAAAATGAAAGAACTAACTGAAATTCATGTAATAAGGAACAAAGAGGGTGAAATCATTATAGATCTTACAGAATTCAAAAGATCATCAATACCTACTTTGAAAATCTTTACTCCCATAGAATGGAAAATACAGAAAAAATGGACAGATTTCTAGGTACATATAAATTACTAAAGCTGAATAAAGATTTTAAAATTCTTTTTTATTTTTTAATCGTTTTTCTTTATTTTAAGAATAAAAGAAGAAAAACAGATTAACAAACAGACATCCATTTACAAAACAGCATAAGAACAATATATGCAATACAGAGTTACAGACAAAGTTGTAGGAAATTAACAATGGTTATTGTATTACATATAGATATCTTCAAAGTGGATTCTCAGGAAAACAAATAGAGACATGCAAGATGGATTAAGTAAGTAATCATTAACTGTTCCTTTCAGTAAACTGATAGAAGTCAGTAGTTTAACTATGTTAGTTACCCTGTATATACATACATATGTAATTTCCTCTTCTTTCTATTCTCTGCTCCCTCACCTCAGTTGCTCTTTAGCTGTCAGCATTTTCCTTTCATTTCACAATGTCTGCCATACCTCCGAATTTTTATTCACTCTTTCAGGTTCTTACACTAGCGAGAAAATACATTGCTTATACACTGGAGATCTGGTTTGCTTCACTTATGAGTATGGTCTCTAGTTGTGACCATTTACCTGTAAAATCCTCGAGTTTAGCTTTCCTTATAGCTGAGTAATATTCCACTACATAAAAATACCACAATTTTTTTATTCAGTGCTCAGTGGGTGGTCATTTGGGTTGCTTCCACATTTTAGCAATTACAAATTGTGCTGCTATAAACATGGGTTCACATATATTGCTGTGATATGATGTTTTCAGATTTTCTGGGAAAATACCGAGAAGGGGAACAGCTGGCTTGAATAGGACCTCTAGATCTAGTTTGCTGAGGAGTCTCCAAACTGATTTCCACAGTGGTTTCACCAGTCTGCATTCCCACCAGCAGTGAAGAAGAGTTTCTATTTCTCCACAGGCTTGACAGCAATTGCTATTGGTTGATTTCTTAATGCTAGCCACTCTTACTGGGATGAGAATCTCACTGTAATTTTAATTTGCACTTCTCAAATGACTAATGGTGTTGAACATTTTCTCATGTATTTGTCATTTGCATTTCTTTATCTGAGAAAGATGTATTCATCTCAGCTGCCCATTTTTGGATTGAGACTTTGAATTTGGTGGTGCTGATATTTTTTAGTTTTTTATATATTCTAGATAGAAGACAGTCCGAGGGACAGTCAGCTAAAATATTTTCCCAGTTTATGGGTTTTCCTTCTACTCTGCTGGTGATTTCTATAGATGTGCAGAAACGTTTCAGTGGGATGGGATCCCAGTTGTTGATTCATTGAAGTGTTTCACGTGAAGTTTGGGTTTTTTTCATGAACTCTCTGCTAACCCCTATGCTTCAAGGTTTTTACCTACTTTCTCTTCCAGTAGATTTAGGGTTTCAGTTTTAATATTGAGATCTGCAATCTATTTTGACTTGGGTTTGGTGCATGTGATAGACTTGGGTCTATTTTCAGTATTTGTCAGGTGTGCAAACCAATTTTCCCAGCACCATTTATTAAAGAGGCTATCATTCTTCCAGTGAGTTTGTTTGGCCCCTTTATCAAAGATTAGGTGGCTGAGTGTGTTTTTGGTTGTGGCTATTTCATCCAGTTTGTTCCATTGATCCTCAGGTCTGTTATTTAGCCAGTACCAGGTTGATTTTATGACAGTAGCTTTGTAGTATAATTTCAGATCGGGGTTGTGATTGCATCGGACTTGTCCTTGTTGCCCAAGATTGCTTTTGTTATTCTGGGTCTCTTCTAGTTCCAGATAAATTTAAGGAATATTTTCTCTGTGAGGTATGCCAATGGTAGTTTAATGGGAATTGCATTGAATCTGCACAACAATTTTGGTAGTATGGCCTTTTTCACAATATTCGTTCGTCCTATCCAGGAGAAAGGAATATTTTTCCATTTATTGAAATCCTCTTCAATCTCTTTTTTCAGAGGAGTGTAGTTTTCATTGAATAAATCTTTTTCATATTTTCTGAGGTTGATTCAGAGATATTTTAGTTTCTTTGTTGCTATTGTGAAAGGTATGGTTACATTAATTTCTCTCTTAGTCTGTTTGCTGTTTGTGTATAGGAATGCTATTACTTTTTGGCTGTTGATTTTGTATCCAGCTACACCACTGAATTTGTTTATTAATTCAAGAGGTCTTCTTGTGGAGTTTTAGGGGTCTTCCAGGTAAAGTATCATGTCATCTGCAAATAATGATACTTTTACTCCTTTCTTGTCTATCCTTCTTCCTTTTATTTCTCTCTCTTGTCTAATTGCTCTGGCTAATGTTTGAAGAATTATGTTGAACCCCAAAATTGATAGAATTCTTATACACAAACCACAAACAGCCTGAGAGAGAAATTAAGGAAACCATACCTTTCACAATAACATCCAAGAAATTGAAATATTTAGGAATCAATCTAACAAAAGAAGTAAAAGACCTGTTCAATGAAAACTGCAGTACTCTGAAATAAGAGATCGAAGAAGATTTCATTAAATGGAAAAATGCTCCTTGCTCATGGATAGGAAAAACCAACATCGTGAAAATGGGCATAGTCCCAAAACTGCTGAACAGATTTAATGCGATTCCCATTAAACTACCATTAGCATACCTCACAGCTCTCAAGAAAATATTCCTTAAATTCATCTGGAACCAGAAGAGACCCAGAATAGCAAAAGCAATCCTGGGCAACAAGGGCAAAGCAGGTGGAATCACAATCCCTGACCTGAAATTATACTACGAAGCTACTGTATTATAATCAACCTGGTGCTGGCTGAAAAACAGGCCTGAGGATCAATGGAACAGACTGGGAAAAACAGTCACAACCAAAAACACACTCAGCCACCTAATCTTTGATAAAGGGGCCAAACAAACTCACTGGAAGAACGATAGCCTCTTTAATACATGGTGCTGGAAAAATTGGCTTGCTACCTGCCAAAGCCTGAAAATAGACCCAAGTCTATCACCATGCACCAAACTCAAATCAAAATGGTTCACAGGTCTGAACATTAAAACTAAAACACTAAATCTTTTTGAAGAGAAAGTGGAAGCTTTGATTTCCTGGATGTCTCTTTCAATCTGGTTCATGCATTCTAATTCATTCCTATATTGTTCATTTAACATTTCTGTCTGTTGCCTATGCTCATCTATTTTTTTAATGTGTTTCTTCTTTAGATGTGCTGAGCAATTCTTTCATTATTATTGTCATTTCATTTCTTGCCTGAGGGATTATTTGTGATCTGAACTCCTCTATGGCCTGATGGAGCTGTTTCGTTACTTCCATTCTAACCATTTCAGAAATTTCAGTTTTGTTTTTGCCAAGTTCTCCTATGTTGATATCTCCTGCATTGTTCTGAGTGGGGTGGAGTTCTGAAATTGCGTTTTAGTTTTTTGTCTTGTCCTGTTTGATGCTGGAGGCAGAGTGCTCAGTCTCTCTCTTCTCTGGCAGCTCAGCAAAGGTCGCTAGTGTCTCTAGTTTTCCTGGTGGTCAGGCTTTCCCCTCAGTGTCTGCTGAGATGCACTGCTTAGTCTGGGGTCTTCCAGCAGATGGTGAAGTGTACCTAGTCCTCCCAGGTTTCAGACCTGAACTGTGATGTCACCCAATGGCAGACTGTCTGAACCAGTGTCCCGCTGCAGCTCAGGTTACATATATGACCCAAAAGTGAGCTGTACTGGTGGTGCAATCACTGATCAGTGGTCTTGTGTCCCCAGGCAGTTCAGGGTACAGGCAGAATCCAGACATGAATTGCAGGATCAACAGTTTGTGGTTCACCTGATTCCATGTCTCCAGGCAGCTCATGTTGTGCACAGGAGCCAGCCGTGGGCTTCACTGGTGGTGAGCAAAGGCCACCTGTGACTGTGACCTCCAGGAGGTCAGGGTGCAAGTAAAGCCCAGACTCAAACTGTGGTGCTAGCAGTTCATGTCCCACCTGCTCTAGTCCTCAGGCAATGCAGGGCACGTGCAGTGAGGGCCCAAACGCGAACCCCAGTTTTAGCAGTTTGTGGACCTTCTGAGTCAGGATGTCCTTTCTGCATTGGGTGCACGGATGATGGACACTTAGACTGTAATGTCGGTGGGGTTGAGAGTCCTCTGCTCTACCCCCAGGAAGTAGATGGGAAACACCTGGTTCTCTGGGCGTTCAGCTGTGAACTGTGATGTCAGTGGGAGGTGGGCCACCTGATTCTGTGTCTCCAGTCAGCTCAGAGTGTGCAAAGGAGCCAGAGGTGGGATGCACTGGCAGTTATCATGGACCACCTGTGTCTGTGACCTCCAGGAGGTCAGGGCACAAGTAGATTTAAAACTTCTTAATAATCCAATATCAGTCAATGAAATTGAAAATATAATTAAAAACTTACCAACAAAGAAAATCCCATGTCCTGATGGATTCACAGCTGAATTATAGAAGAGATTTAGGGAAGATTTCATGCCAATTCTTCTCAATGTCTTTAGTGAAATTGAAAGTGAAGTAAATCTCCCTAACTCATTCCTGGAGGCAAGTATTACCCTGGTACTAAAACCCAAGAAAGACACAACCAGAAAGAGAAGTACAGGCCAATCTCTCTAATCAACATAGATGCTACAATCTTTAATAAAATACTTGCTAATAGAATGCAGCAAATCATTGAGAAGATCATGAACCATGACTAAGTTTGTTTCATTCCATGAATGCAAGGATGTTTCAATATGTGTAAATCAATAAATGTAATATACCATATGAACAGAGCCAAAGACAAAAATCACATGGTCATCCTAATAGATACAGAAAAAGCTTTTGAAAAAGTTCAATCATTACTCATGATAAAAACCCTACAGAAAATTGGAATAGATAATCCTTACCTGAATCTGACCAAAGTCATCTATGACAAACCAACAACAAGCATCATACTAAATGGACAAAAACTGAAAGCTTTCACTTTGAAATCAGGAAGAGGACAAGGATGTGCACTGTCATCACTCCTGTTCAGTATAGTTCTGGAAACATTAACCAGTGCAATTAGATAAGAGAGAGAAATAAAAAGAATTAAGGATTGGATAGGAAGACGTGAAATTATCATTATTCACTGATGGCATGATACTCTACATAGAAGACTCAAAAAACTTCACAAAAGACTTGTAGATTTATTAACCAAATTCAGTAGCATAGCTGGATACAATATCAACATTCAAAAATCAGTAGCATTCCTGTACACAAATAAACAATGAGAGAGAAATTAGGAAACCCACCTTTCACAATAGAATCTAAGAAAATGAAATCCTTAGGAACCAATCTAACAAAGGAAATAAAGTATAATGGAAATTACAGTCCTCTGTAAAAAAGAGATTGAAGAGGATTTCAGAAAATGGAAAGGTATTCCTTGTTCATGGAGAGGAAGAATCAACATTGTGAAAATGGCCATACTCCCAAAATTGTTGCATGGATGTCTTCATTATTTTCTCTCACTGCTGAGACAAAATATCTGACTCACAAAATTAAGGGAGGAAAGATTTATTTAGCTCACAGTCTATCGAGGTTTCAGTCCATACTCAGCTGACTCCAAGGCAGGGTGGTACATGGCAGAGGGCAACCATTCACGGTGGCAGAAAACAGCAAAAGCAACAAGAACAAAAGGGGAAGAGCAGCAGCTGGAAGAGAAACCACTTTGGAAATCAGTGTGGAGATTTCTCAGAAAACAAGGGTACAGGTCCCATTCAACTCAGGTATTCCTCTTCTGGGTATTTTTCCAGAAAAACTGAAAACATCATACCACAGCAATATATGTACACCCATGTTTATAGCAACACAATTTGTCATAGCCAAATTGTAGAAACAACCCAGATGCCCATCAACTGAGGAATGGATGAAAAAGATGCCATATTTTATACAATGAAGTATTACTCAGCTATAAAAACATAAACTCGAGGCTGTTATAGGAAAATGGATGCAACTAGAAACCATATTCATAAGTGAGATAAATCAGACCTACTTGTATAAAAATCATATTGTCTTTCTAGTCTAAGAACCTGGAAAAGTACAAAAAATCTGAAAGGTACAAAAGGCATTGTGAAACGGAAAGAATTTGCTCAGAGGGAAGGAACTAAGCCCAGGGAAAGGAGGAAAGAAGGAAGCAAGGGAAAAATATATGTGCATACAAGGATAGCTGGAATAATTGTACTGCTGATGTTTATTGATTTATTGAACAGAAGAGCTAATGCTTACATTTTTTTTGACGAATTTTTCATGATTATATTTGGTAATCTGAACACAATTTGAAGACAACAATATGTAATATAACAACCATTGTTGAATCCCTAATATCTTGATTACTGAAACTCTGTATCGTTTCTAGTTTTTAATTATTTTTATTGTATTTAATTGCTTGATCAGTCTTGCATTCTTACATCTGGTAACCTGAGTAATTTTATTGATGATAACAATATGTTTTATAAAAACCATTGTTAATTCCCTATCACTTTATTTTGAAATTCGGTATCATTTTTATTGTTTTTGTGTTATTTTTTGTCTTGATTGTTATTTTGCTTTTTTTTCTCTTAAAAAAAAGTAGCAGAAAAAATAAATAAACGAGATAGAAAATTTTGCAAAAATAAAAAATCTAAAGTCCAAATATAAATTCTTAGACTAAAGTGCACATTACTAAAATGAAGCATGTATATCATGGACTTATAGTATGGTTGGACAGAGCAGAAGAAAGTATTAGTGAACTTCAAAACAGTGAATTTAAATTATCCAAGTGGATAATTCCAAATGGGAAATGATCAAATACAGAATTGAATGCCATCATCCTGAGAAATAATATCAAAAGTATAATATATATTAATCGAATCTCAGAAGGAAAGGGAAAGGATAAGAAGGTATTGTGTTTTGTACTTAGATGTCCCCCCCAGCCTCATGTGCTCATCAATGGAGCCTTTTAGAGCTAGTCATTCTGGGGATTAAGGATGTGGAAAATCTGGATTAGTCCCCTTGTCATACTTCTGTTTGTGAGTTTTGAGAAATCCTACAATTTGTGTGAGTGGTACCAACCAAAAGCTTGTGGCTTGGATAGAAAACAGGAAAACAGGGAAACAGAGGCTCACTGCTTGGTGCTTCCTTCTTCCTGCCTTCCTACTTCACTGTTATGGACCGTTTCTTCTTTGTCATGTCCCTCTGCCATACCACCCTTCGTTGGAGCCTCTGTAGACTGAAGCCTCTATGAAATTTTAGCTGAAATAAACATTTCCTCCTTTGACTTGGTGTCAGGTATTATGTAACAGCAATGAGAAAGTAATGAAAGCAGAAGTTATATTTCAAATGATAACCTAGGGAATTTTTTTAAACATAGAGAAAAGACCTTAATCATAAATGTAAAAAATATAGGAAACCTCTACTGGAATTTAAAATAATGCATGAAGTAAATTGCAGCAAAATTGCTAAAAATCAAAAATAAAAAGAAAATATTAAATCTCCAGAGGAGAAATACACATTATATTCAGAGAACCATATGGATAAAGCCTTTCTTTTCTTCAAAACTAATACAGAAGACAGAGGAATAGTATTTGCCTCTTCATTTGTTTCTGGTGGTATTGAATTCAAGGGCCTCATGTATGATAGGTAAGCACTTTAGCACTGACCAACATACCCCGCCAATACTACTACCCTTGAAGTGATAATTTAGAAAGAAAACTCCCTTTTTCCTTTTCTCCATTTTCATTATTGTTGTTGTTATTATTATTATGTTTAGCTCATGTTTACTACTTATAATATTTACATTGCTTGTGGTTATTTGGTACATGTACATGATACATCTTAAATCTTTTTACTTCTCCTTCCCCTCTGAAGAGGAGTAAAAAATAAGAAAAATAATCTGAATGTGCTAAACACATGTACCTATTTCCTCAGATAAATGTAAACTTCATATATTGTTTAAAAAATTAAAAAGCAACCTTCAAAAATGAAGGTTTTTTATTTAATTATTTAATTTTTTATTTAATTAATAAATTAACAAATTAAAAAGCAACCTTCAAAAATGAAAGCAAAATACATTTCCATACAACAACAGAGAATTTTTCCCTCCTCAAATATATGCTAAAGAAAATGCTGAAGGAGATTGTTGATGAGCCAGGTGAACAATGAACATTCATTAATTGAAATGTTCATTCATTGTAAATATAAGGAATGAACATTGACAATAGACTGTGGTAGGTAAATATAAGGTTAGTTAAAATTATTAATAAATTATAGAATGGTTAAAGAAAAGTAATAGTAATTATGCACTGGTATGTAATGAGCACAAAAACATAATAAATTAAAGCAATAGTAAAAGGATGGAAAAAATTTGCTGCTGTAACTTTCTTATTCTCTACATAAAGTAATACAATTTTAACTCAACTAAACTGTAATGAGTCAATTGACATAATAAAATTCTGGGAAGTTATTCAAAATAATATAAAAAGATATAGCTAAATTCCAAATTAGGATATAAAGTTGCATACCAAATGTACTTTGAATAAAAGAGAGACTGCAGAAGAGAAACAAGGGAGTAAATAAGAAATGTTATAAAAGCAAGAAAAGCACCATAATGACAGGTCTAAACCAGATCATATTAGTGATAAAAATGATGAAAATACTATTATTAAAAGATAGAACTTGTCAGCAGGAAACTAGACCCTACTGAATACATTTATAAGGGGCTAGAAGTCAGGAGAATAATATTTTCAGAGTGTTTAAAGATAAAACTCTCCCAATGCCACCCGCAGTGGCTACCAGCATCCATGTGAAATGCAATGTGGGAAGGCACAGAGACAAGAAGGAACATCAGCCACACAGTAGCATTCCCAGCCAGGATGCACAAGATGGACAGGTGAGATTAGCAGTGTGAAATTGTTAGAAGCAACAGTAACAATACAAGCCAACAGATGTAAGTTGGGTTATCCAGCATTGTACTTGGGAAGAAGGACACACAGAATAGAAGCAAATGGGTGGGGCTTCCCCTTTTCTATCTCTCTTTGTTTTCTTTTTCTTTCTCTTTCTTTTTTCTTATCTTTTTTTCTCTTTTTTAAATGGCTGGGGAGAAATCCAGACACAGAAAACTAATCCCATCCCTGAAACCCAGAGACCAAGTTCAGATAATTGTTTGCTTACTCCTTTTTTCTTTCTCTTCTGCCCTCTTCTCTAGTTTCCTAAAGCTTGCATAATCATCTTTTGTCCTCTATCATGGCTTCTACTTTTTTTTTCAGTTAGCTTTATTTTATCATTTTTGTTAAGTTTCTCCACCACAGGGTAAAACCACTCTACCCAGGGGAATGACTTTACATACAAGCTTCCAATTTATGATTGATTCTGTAATATGATTGTAGATTTTGCTCATATGGGTTAAGGTACAAAATTAATAGCTACCACCATTTGTCAGTATCTAAGCTGTGCTAGGTGATATTGTTCTTGGAAATTATACTACATTATCTAGGGTGTCATTTCTGTTTTAACACATTGTTCTCACTTCTGTAACAACACTATCCTCTAATGACCTAGTCTGCTTCTATGAGATCAAGTTTATTAGCTTCCTCAAATGAGTACAAACATGTGGTATTTGTATTTTCATGTCTAACTTATTTAATGTGAAGTCCTCTGGCTCTAAGCATCTTGCTGTGAACTATATTAATATTTGTATAGTTGAATAATATTCAATTGTTGTTAATTATAATTTTGGATGTAATATTTATAGATCTATATTATGATGTTGATATTAGTTCTCTTTCATTTCTAGTTTGCTCAGTTGTTGTTACAAAGAGTATTAAATATTAACAAATCTATTTCTGCAATAATGACATAACTGAATTTTTATTCAGTTAATTGTATTGTTTTGTTTTCTAGCATTAAACCATGCATTCATCGGATTACCTTACTTAGTAATGTTATAGGCAGCTAAATTATATAAAATATTATAGGCAGTGAGATGGGGCTAGACCCTCCAAGGAGGCAGTGCAGAAGATGAGATACCTTGAAACTGGGAGAGACAAGCACCTCCTCCACTGTGGGCCAGACCTCAAAACAAAAGATAAAACAAATGCACCCACATACTTCCTAGGGATAAACATCACAAATTGATATTCTAATCTTTTAAACAGCTATCAATCACCTTGAGAAAACCAGAAAGAATCACTAACCCAAATGCCTACAGGAAAAGTCTGTGTTCTACATTCCTGCCTGCTTGCTAAATGACTTACTTTCCCATTTGATAGCAATTTAATCAATTTTATCTGAGTAATTACACACATAATCTATTGGTTGACCATAATTTTGGCCTACCTCACACCCATCTTGCTATTTCCTATTTTTCCAGCTTTGGACCCACCTCAAGTCATGGATTTGCTCTATAAAAATCTCTACTCTGTATTCCATTTGGGACAACTTCTGTCTTTCTCTCAGATGGAAGCTTTCTCTCTCCCAATAAATATAATCTCTTAACCTGCACTGTTCCTAAAATTCATTCATCAATTTTAGAAAACATGAACTCATACAAGAGATTTAGCAGGTTAGGAGTTTCTTTCCCCTATGTCAATAGGAAGGATAATAGAAAAGGGATAGAGAGGTTCAATAGCAGGTACCCAAATCTAGTGCTTTATAGTACAGTAGGATAATAATACTTACAACAGTTAATTATATATTTCAAAATGAGTATAAGAGAAGAATCAGAAGTTTCCTAACAAATAGAAATGGTAAGTGCTTGAGGAGATGGAAGTGTCAGTTACTTAGATTTTACAACTATGCATTATAGGCATGTACCAAATTATCATACTTTACTCCATAAGTATGTACAAATATTTTTGAATTTTTTTATTTCAAGCAATAAAAGAACTAACAAAACAACAATGAAGACAAATTCAAAACAATACAGAAGCAATAAAAATGATACATGACCTCAAAACAAAATAATAGGCATTAACAGTGGTTGCTACATTGCATACTGTTATCTTCAACGAAGTTGCTCAGTCCACCAGACATAAGAATGTAATATTGGTCAAGCAATCAAAGACAGTAGCAAGTAACTAAAAAAAAACATTGGAAATGATACAGAGCTTCACCATACAAGATGGTAGGAGTTCAACAATTGTTCTTATACTGCATATTGTTGTTTTCAGATCAGTTATTCTGATTACCAGATTCAAGTGTGCAAAATTGCTCAAAAGGAAAGAAAATTTTAAACACTAACTGTTCCTTTCAATAAAACCAGAAACATCAGCAATAGATCTACACCAGCTATCCTTGTATTAAGTGTCAGTTCAAAAAAAGACAAAATGCGATCTAAATTAAAACATCTTATAGTCTCCTTGTCCTTGTGTTTCAAATGTCTTTTAAGCAAATTTCTCATGACCTGCACCCTTTCCCACCAGCTCCTATTATTGCTGATGCCCTTCCAATTGCCTGGGAGTGTACTAGTCAGCTTTCCCATGGTTGGGAAAAAATAAATGACACCAAGAACTAAAAGTGGGAGCAGGATACATATATATAAAATATGAGAAATCATGGTTAGTTGTGCAGGTCTTAGATCAGATTTTTTGCTTTGAAATGCAAGTGGCACTGATTATTAGGCCAAAGATGAAGAGGAATATTTGCTGCTTCGCATAGTTAATAAACATTAGATACTACATTTGTATTTGTTGTCAACCATGGATTTAAGGTGTTATTCAGACATCTCCCTCATTATATCTGAAGGTTAGACGTTGTTTGCTCTTAAATTATATTTAGTCCTAATATATGGCTTTTTTTCCACTCAGAGTATTCTCATAGATGATCTTAGGATTTTCAGGTTCTGATATTTTATTTCAAAATTGTTATTATAGAAAATTAACTTTTGTATTGTTCTGTGCAGATAAAAATGATCATTTTAAAGATCTGTGCTAGTATAGTCATTGGTGTTTATATTTTACATCAGTGCTAATTAAAATTACTATGGAAAAATGGGTCTTGAATATTTTTCCTACCCAGGATTTTGTGACTTCCATTTTATTTATCCCATTGTTTTTTCTCCATGTGCCATGAAGAATTTAACAAGTAGATAGGTAGGCAAAGCAATACTTATTTTGCAGTTTCACCTTAAGTACTTATGATGTCTATGGTTTATATTCTTGATATAGCATTCAGATGCAGAACTAGTTCTAAAAACATAAAATTATTCACTCCCTTTTTTTCTCCCTCTATTTTTATTAAATTATACTTGCTGTCCTTGTTATTTGGCTTCATGACCAAAAGAAATCTTAATAGGAGAAAGAAAAGGTGATTTAAAGAAATAGATGTCACTCCCAAGTGACCCATTAACCACTTTTCCCCTTAGTTACGCTGGGAAAATTGAAGACATGATTCTAGAAGGTAATTCCCATAACATACTAAGTTCTGGCAGGTCTTTGAAGTTTCACTTGGTCACTATCCAAGCATAATTAGTGTTGTTAATTAACTGTCTTTATTATGGCAATGTTTGTGTAGCTTTCTACACTGGAGAGTATTATGCAACAGATAGAAACATTCTGAGTTGTTCCAACTCCCTGAAGATGCCGCCTATGCTCCAAGTCAAACACAATTTCTCCTGTTTTTGTGTTTCTCTGTTAACAACAGAGGGCACTGATGGGATTTGCCTCTGGCAATAATAATTGATTGTTGGCCTCCAGACAAGAGTGGCTATAGCTTTGTACTGCCACCTATTCACAAAAATTCAATATTTATTTATTTAACTTAAAAGTTGTAAAATAAAACAATACAGAAAATAACACAAAATAAATTCATTTTTATAATCACTTTATAATCTTTACCCAAATCAAGATATGCAATTCATTAGCCATCCTAAAAATCCTCTGTATGATTCTTCCCGATCTTAACCACATTTTTCCTTAAAATTATTTGTAACACTGATTTTATAAGAGCTTTCTTGCATTTTTATAGGTTTATCTTACAAGAGGTCACTCCAAGATACTATGAATTAACCTAGCTTATTTTTTATTTGACATGTTTTCAAAATCTCTTTCCATAGGTAGGGTGCCTTTCCATTCTTTTCCTTCTTTCCTTTATTGCTAAAAAATTGGGCTCTTTTTTTTCACTTATTTTGACGCTGAATTTTTTATTATAGATTCAGTGAAACTTACGGTTTTTATTAACTTTGTATTTCATCCAAATGGAAGGTAGGTCCATTTGATTCAGTAAATCTTTCTTCTTTTTGGTAAGATTATACGTGATGATGTGTTCATGGATCAGGAAGTGTAATTATGACTTTGTTCTGTTTTTAACAGTTGTTAATGTTCAGTATGAATATATGTATTTTATACATGTATGTATATATATCAAATGTTGGGATATATAATATAAATACATAATATATATGTTAGATTAATATGAGAGAAAGAAAGGGAGACACATGGAGAAAGAGAGAGAGAGAAGCTGATTCTAATCCAACCAGTAAGCTTCTTGCTTACTAAGGTCTGATACATTTTTCTAGTATTCAATATTTGAATAAAAGGAGAAAACAATCTATTATTTAAGTTCTTTTGATTTCTTAAACAAAATTTGAGTACTATGTATACTCAGTAGCATTTATATTTTTCACCTATAAAGTCATTCCACATATGTCCCTAGCACTATTTCTTGTGTATGTTTCATAGGTTATTCAATATTCATTACTAACATTTTCACAATAAAATATTTAACAATATTTTGCACTGATTCCTGCATTTAAAAATTTTGAAGGCATGATTATTATAATTCCTAGTAGTCAAAACTAAGTAAGATAAAACTAATACATACATATAGATATTACTGTTTTTTTTCACAGTGGTTGAGCTGTTTTGCATATTTTGCATTCCTACAAGACACTTACTCTTTCTACACAGGCTTGCCAAGAGATTTGACATTTTGCCAATGAGATGTCTGAGAAGAAATATCTAATTACAGTTTTACTTTGTTTTTATTTTGTAGGTAAAGATGAATTTTTATAAGATATTTTTATATCTGTCTTGGGTATATCTACTTTTGTTTCCCAACTCTTCAGTGTTTTCAACTGAGGCAGGATTCACATAATATAAAAGTAACATTTTTAAAGTGAATAATTTAGTGGTGTTCAGACTGTTGCTTACAATTATCTTAGTTCCAAAACAAATTCATAGTCTGACAATAACTGTTAAATAATTATCATTCTTTTGTTCCTTTCTTCCAATCTCTGGCAGCTAATAGTCTACTTTCTATCTGCATGGATTTATGTATTATGAATAAATATTTCTGAGGTATATTAATATTGCAGCAAGTACCAGTACTTTCTTTTCAATTGTTTTTAAATTTATCAATGGAAACTATACAAATATTTTACAACCATAACAAATATAAGGAAAACATAAAACATAGATTAAATAGAAAATTATGCAGATCCATTAGTCTAGTATTGATTCAACAAAATTTGCTTAAACTGTATTAATTCGATACGGTAGAATTTGTACTTCAAAGTAGACAAGGATTGCAGTAATTATAGAGTGATATAAAAGGCAGTTCCCTAAAAGAACTAATAGGTCTTTCTATATATTTCACTAAACAAAGCCCTAACTATATAAGGTAAAGATATCAAACTGAAGGGGAAATCATATATCCACGAATATTACTGAAAATTTCAAAATGCCCCCCTCAGTAATGAAGGTAGAACAATCTGTAATGGAACATGTAAGATCAGCAACATCACGCCTAAAATTTTTTAAATGGTTGACTAATATTCTATTGATATACATATTACACCTCTTGTCTATTCATCCATTGATGGATGTTTTAATAATTTTTAGTTTGGGGCTTCTGTGAATTTCTGTGCTAAAGCTATTGTTTGTCAGATATGCAATTTCAATTCTTTTGGACTTATTCCCAGGTGTGGAATTAATGAGTTATATGCTGTCTTTAGTGTTTCAAAAAGTTTAAAATATTTTCAAAGTGGATATACCTTTCCATTCCCTTTTTACTAATTTTAAAAATAAAATGAGGAAAACATTAACAGACAGACAACGTTTTACAAAATAACAAAAGAACAGTGCAGACAATACAGATTTACAAACAAAGTGGTAGGAAACTACCAATGCTTGTTGTGTTTATATTGATATCTTCAAAGTGGTTTCTCATGAAAACAAACAGAGACATGCAATATTGATCAATCAAGGAAACATTAACAGTTTCTTTCAGCAAAGAAATAGAAGGCAGTAGATCAACTATGTTAACTATCATGTATATAGATACATACAAAATTTCTCCTTCTTTCACTTTTGTATTCCCACATCCCAGTTGCCCTTTACCCTGGAGCATTTTCCTATCATTTCACAATGGCTATCATACCTCAGAGTTTAAATTAAATCTTTCAGGTTTTACAGTAGTGAGACAATGTGGTGCTTGCACATGCAGGTATTATTTATTTCTCTTATGAGGAGGGTCTCTAGTTGTGATCATTTACCTATAAAAGGTTTGAATTTATCTTTCCTTCTTCCTGAGTAATATTCCATTTTATAAAAGTACCACAATTTTCTTATCCAATCCTCAGTGGATGGACATTTGGGTTGCTTCCACATTTTAGCAATTTCAAATTGTGCTGCTATGAACACAGGTGCACATATATCCATGTGATATGATGTCTTTAGATATCCTGGGAAAATACCCAGAAGGGGAATAGCTGGAATGAATGGGACTTGTCCTAGTTTGCTCAGGAATCTCCAATCTGCTTTCCACAGTGGTTTCACCAGTCTGCATTCCCACCAGCAGTGGAGAAGAGATCCTACTTCTCCACAACCTTGCCAGCATTTGTTATTGGTTGATTTCTTAATGCTAGCCATTCTTACTGGGGTAAGGTGGAATCTCAATGTTGTTTTAATTTGCATTTCTTCAATGACTAATGATGTTGAACATATTCTCATGTATTTATTTCCTTTTGCATCTCCTTATCTGAGAAGTGTGTATTCATCTCAGCTGCCCATTTTTGCATTGGGTCTTTGAATTTGGGGGTCTGATATTTTTGAATTCTTTATATGTTCCAAATAGAAGCCCTCTGTCTGAGGGACAGTCAGCTAAAATTTTTTACAAGTTTATCTTTTTACTCTGCTGGTGATTTCTTTAGATGTGCAGAAACTCTTCACTAGGATGAGAACACAGTTGTTGAGTTATCTTTTTACTCTGCTGGTGATTTCTTTAGATGTGCAGAAACTCTTCACTAGGATGAGAACACAGTTGTTGATTCTTCGAAGTGTTTCACGTGCAGTTTGTTTTTGTTCATGAAGTCTCTGCCTACTCCTATGTCTTCAAGGTTTTTACCTACTTTCCTTCAACAGATTTAGCGTTTCTCTTATTTAACTTGTTGAAAGCTTTTTCTGCATCTATTGAGATGATCAAGTGGTTTTTGTCTTTGGCTCCACCGATACAGTGTATAACATTTATAGATTTGCGAATATTGAACCAATCCTGCATTCCTGGAATGAATATAATTTGGTTATGATGTATAATTTTTGTGACAACTTGCTGCATTCTATTTGCTAGTATCTTATTGAGTATCTTTGCATCTATATTCATCAGGGAGAGTGGTCTGTAGTTCTACTTCTTGGTTGGATCTTTCTCTGGTTTTGGTATCAGTATGATGCTTGCCTCCAGAAATGAGTTAGGGAGAATGGCTTCCTTTTCAATTTCATTGAAGAATTTGAGGAGGGTTGCTGTAAATCAATCAGAGCCTGGGCTTTTCTTTGTTGGTAGGTTTTTAATCACATTTTCAATTTCATTAGTTGATATTGGGAAGTTCAGGGATTTTATATCTTCTTGACTCAATCTTGGTGATTGGTACATACCCAGGAATCTGTCCATTTGTTCTGAGTTTTCTATCCTATGGGAGTAAAGATTTTTAAAGTAAGAATTAATGACCTTCTGAATTTCTGTGAAATCTGTAGTAATTTCATCCTTTTCATTCCTTACTGCATGAATCTGAGTTCTTTACTTCCTTTTTATGATAAGGTTGGCTAGGGGTTTATCAATTTTATTTATTCTTTCAAATAACCAGCTCTTTGACTCATGTATTTTTTGGAGGGTTTTCTTTGTCTCAATTGCATTAACTTCTGTACTGGTCTTTAAAATCTCCCCCTTTCTTTGGGCTTTGGACCTGACTTGTTCATCTTTTTCTAAAAGTTTAAGATGCAACATTAGACTATTTATTTATTCTCTTTCTGTTTTCTTTATGTGTGAGTTCACAGCTCTAAATTTCCCTCTGAGGACTACTTTCATTGCATCCCATAGATTCCAGTAAGTTGTATTTATATTTTTATTTGTTTGTGGGTATTTTTTAATCTCCTCTTTAATTTCTTCTGTGACCCACTGGTGGTTCAGGAGGTTGTTGTTTAATTTCGAACTGTTTATGGAGTTTTTGAAGTTCCCTTTGTAATTAATTTTCAATTTCATTGCACTGTGGTCAGATAAAAGGCACGGGAGAATTTCAATGTTTTTGCATTTAGGTAGGTGTGCTCTATGGTCTAGGATGTGGTCTATTTTAGAGAAAGACCCATGTGCTACTGAGAAAAGTGTGTATTCTGATGTTGTGGGGTGCAGCACTATGTAGACATCTACTAAGTCCATTTGTTCACAGCTTTGGTTCAGATCTTGCTGAGTTTTTGTCCAGTTGCCCTATCTTTTTGTGTCAATGGGGTGTTAAGGTCCCCTGTTACAATAGTGTTGTTAATTATACGGTTTTCACGCCTGTGAAGATTTGTCTTACATAATTTCAAGCTCCAATATTTGGTGCATACATGTTTATGATTCTTATCTCGTCCTCTTGCAGTTTCACCTTGACAAGTATGTCGTGACCTTCTTTATCTCTTTTGATTGTTGTCTGTTGGAAGTTTACATTGTCTGCAAACCGAAAAGCTACACCCGCTTTTTTCTGGGTTTCTATTGCATGGAGGATTGTTTTCCATTCTTTGACTTTGAGTCTATGGATTCCTTTTGAGTAAAATGTGTCTCCTCTAGACAACATATCATTGGATTTTTTTTTAATCCACTCTGCCAGTCTGTTCCATTTGACTGCAGAATTGAGGCCATTTACTTTTACAGCTATAACTGATATGTGTTGATTTATCCTTGTCATGTTATTTAGTTGTGTTGGTCTCCTACTTTTTGAATGTCTTTACGTGCTTGCTCTTCCTGATGTTTCATTTCTACTGTTGTTCTTGAAATTGTGGTCAGATTTTTCTCTGTCTAGAATATCTTTTAGTACTCTTTGTAACACTGGTTTAGCACTCATGAAGTCCTGCAATTGTTCTTTGTCATGAAAATATTTTATTTCTCCATTGAATTTGAGTGATAGTTTGGCAGGGTACATCAGTCTTGGTTGGAAGCTGTTCTGTCTCAGGACCTGTAATACTTTTCTCCAAGATCTTCTTGACTGGATGGTTTGTGCTAAGAAATCTGTCATGATTCTGATGGGTTTTCCTTTATATGTAACCTGTTTCTTTTCTCTAGTAGCTTTTAATATTCTGTTCTTTTGCTGGAGTTCTGGGATCTTGAGTATTGCATGTCTGGGTGTAGTTTTATTTTGGTTGTGTTTGGTTGGAGTTCTATGTGCCTCATTTACTTATATATCAGGTTCTGTTTCCCTACTTTGGAAGTTTTCTGCTATTATTTCTGCAAATATTCTTTTTATGTCAGTTGTGTTGCCTCCTGCTGTTTCATTGACTCCTATAAGTTGTACATTATTCCTCTTTCCCTGTCTTGCAGTTGTTGAATTGACTCTTCCTGGAACCTTGTTGATTTTACGAGATCCTTTCTTTCACAGTCGCTAGCTGCCATGCTGTCTTCGAAGTCTGAGATTATATCCTCAGCTTCATTCAAGCAATTTTGGCAACTTTCAATGGAAATTTTTTTTTTCCTGGAAGTCTCTTTGAATCTGGTTCAAGTGTTCTAAGTACTTTCTATATTTTTCATTAGTGCTTTCATCCATTTCCTTTGTTCTTCTGTTTTCTTACATGTTTCTTCTTCAGACGTTTTCAGCAGTTCTTTCACTATTATTGTCATTTTGTTTTTTGCCTGAGAGATTATTTCTGATCTCATCTCTTCTATGGCCTTATGGAGTTGTTTCTTTTCTTCCATTGCAATCATTTCTGCTATTTCAGGTGTGTGTTTTTGAAATTCTCCTATGTTGATGTCTCTTGGACTTCTTCTGAGTGGAGTGCAGTTCTGGGATTGTGTTTTAGTCCTTTGTTTTGTCATCTTTTCTACTGATGCAGAAAGCTCAGTTTCCCTCTTCAGTGGCTGCACAGCAGTGTCTCTAGTTTTCCCTAGTTTTCCTGCTGGTTAGGTTTGCCCCTCAGTGAGCCCTGAGAATCACTACTTAGTCTTGGATTTTCTGGCAGTTGCTGATGTGTATCTAGTTATTCCAGCTCTCAGACATGGGCATTGGTGTCAGCTGATGGCAGACCACTTGATCCAGCATCCCCTTGCTGTTCAGGGCATGTGCATGGCCCAGACTTGGGTTGCATTGGTGTGACAATTTTGATCCAGTGGACCTATGTCCCCAGGCAGTTCAGGGTACAGGCAATACCCGGACACAAACTGCAGGGTTGACAGTTTGTGAACCACCTTATTCTGTGCCTCCAGTCAGTTCAGGACACATACGAACTGGATGTGTGCCTTACGGAAAGCAATCACAGACTGCCCATGCCTGCGACCCCTCAGAGGGTCCTGGTGCAAGTAAAGCAGGGACTCAAACCTCGGGAGTAGCAGCTCTTGGAGCACTCACTCACACTGAGATTCCACCTTACCCCAGTAAGAATGGCTAGCAATAAGAAATCAACCAATAACAAATGCTGGTGAGGCTGTGGAGAAATAGGAACCCTTCTCCACTGCTGGTGGGAATGCAGACTGGTTAAACCACTGTGGAAATCAGGTTGGAGGTTCCTCAGAAAACTAGCTCTAGAGGTCCCATTCAACCTAGCTATTCTTCTGGGTATTTTCCCAGAAGATCTAAAAATATCACATCACAGCGATGTATGTGCACCTATGTTCATAGAAGCACAATTTGTAATTGCTAAATTGTGGAAGCAACACAAATATCCATCCACTAAGGGTTGGATAAGAAAATTGTGGTACTTTTATATAATGGAATATTCCTCAGCTATAAAAAAAGATAAACTCGAGGCCTTTATATTTAAATGGTCACAACTAAAGACCATACTCATAAGTGAAATAAATCAAACATACATGTGCAAGCACCGCATTGTGTCACTAGTTTAAAACCCGAAAGAGTGACTTTAAACTCAGAGATATGATAGACATTGTGAAATGATAGGAAAACACTCAAGGGTAAAGGGCAACTGGGATGTGGGAAAAGAGCAGGGTAAGAAGGAGAAATTTTGTATGTATGAATATAAAGGATAGTTAACATAGTTGTTCTACTGTCTTCTATTTCTTTGCTGAAAGAAACTGTCAATGAGTCTTCAATTGGTCAATATTGCATGTCTCTATCTGTTTTCATGAGAACCCACTTTGGAGATATCGATATGTAATACAATAAGCATTGTTAATTTCCTACCATTTTGTTTGTAACTCTGTATTGTCTGTACTGTTCTTTTACTATTTTGTAAAATGTTGTCTGTCTGTTAATATTTTCCTCCTTTCATTTTTAAAATAAGAAAAATTAAAGGATGAGTCAGGTCAAATATAGTAGAGTCAGGGCTGAAAATTAATGAATGATCCCCCAAATTGAATAACTGGAGGACACAAGAGGGAAAGAATAAAATAGAAAATGCAGGAGTAGTCAGAAAGGGCAGAGACAATGTTTACTCACTTGAAAGTTTAAATTCAAGAAGTAGTTGAGGAAAGAAAGAAAGTGAGTGCTGAGAAGAGAATGAAAAAAGACGTTAGAAAATTGAACAGTTAATAAAATAAAGGAGAAAGAGAAAAAGAATGAAAATGAACCAAAGCAATGAAAGAAAAAGGAGTTGATAGAGAGAAAAAGAAAAATAGATAAAGAAAATATAAAAACCCCAAATAAAAAAATAACTGCAAACTACAGAAGCAAACAAGACGACATCCAATCAGACAGGAGAGGGTTATCCAATCAGACAAACAAAGGAGACTGAAAGAAGTAAAATGACTCCGGTGCTTACTGTTCTGTGGTAGTGTCCATATTTAATCCCAGAAATGTGTTGGGAATGGAGCTGTCCCTCACCTCTTGATGTGGGGCTTGGGACTGGACTTCTGTTGATGGAATTCTCTGGAATTCAACCACTGGCTCCTTGCTGCTGCATCAGACACTTCCACGCTGCTGGTGTCACCAATCACTCTGGCCTTCAAGGTCGTATGTGCAACTGTGCACCTGGGATCTGACTGTTGTTCTTGGTCTCAGGTTCTGGGGTTCTTGTAAGACTACTCCACAAGGCTTTTGTCCTTATACTCCCTTCCAAAACCCCACAGTCCTCTGCTTGGAGGCCTCACCATTCCACAGAGAAAATAGAGGACATGCGGTGTGGGGGTGGACTCACTCTGCTTGCTGGCCCCACAGTCCCGCAAAGGGAATGGAGAGATCACAGGTCACGGACTCACTTTGCTCAAAAGCTCCAGCGGTACCACAGACAGAAAGAAGGAGGCCCAAACTCACTCTGCTTGAATTCCTAAAAATGGAATGGAGAGATCATAGGTCGCAGACTCACTCTGTTCACAAGCCCCTGCCATTCCACAGACAGAATGGAGGAGGCTCAGGCTCACTCTGCTTCTCTCTCAATAAATTTAGTATTAAAATATTTATACAAGATTTTCTTTTCTTGACGTATATATTTCCTGATGTATGTATGGGATAGCTTGATTTTATGATAGATACATCTTGAGTTTTTAGAAAACCTCCATATAATCTTCTATAATGGCTGTCTAGTTTACATTTCCACTAACAGTGTGCAAGAGTTCCTCCTTTCCTACATCTTTACCAGAATTTTCTATTTTTGTCTTTTTTATAATATTCATATGAATTGAGGTGAGATGATATATCATTTTAGGTTGGATTTGCATTGTCCTATGGCTAATGATGAGAGCATTTTTATATATTTGTTCACCAGCTAAATTTGTTCTTTATAAAGTGTTTATTCATAAATTCATATATTTTAAAAGTGAATGTTTGCTAATGAGGTTGTCCTTTCTCCAATGCAACTTGATTGAGGATCCATTGTTTAATTTGTAGGTCATTTTAAATAATTCCATTGCTTTGTGCACCTGTTTTTATGCCAATATCATGATATTCTGATTACTATATCTTTGTCACACATTCAAAGTTAGGTAGTATGTTGCCTTTTTGTTGTTCATTTTAATATTGCTATGGGCTTCCATATAAATTATAGTATTTTTTAGTTCTGTGAAGAATGTTATTGATATTTTCATGGAAATTTTATTGAATCTGTAAATTGCATTGGCATTATGAATATTTTACCAATATTAATTCTTCTGATCTATGATCATGGGAGATTTATCCATTTTTCTATCCTCTGAATTTTTGATGTACCATTTTACATCTTTCTATATTGCTTCTCTTAACATACTTATGTAGATATTATCATTTTCAAATGTTTTGATTTCTAGTCTTCATAATAAAGACATGAACAATTTATATGCCATGCTTACAATATTAGGGCATTCTGAAATTTTTGTATAGTTACTCTTACCAGTAGGTTTTAGACCTTCCCATTTTCTTCTTACTCATTGAAATTTCTTCCTTTCAGTATGAAAAACTGCCTTTAGCATTTCTCACAGGACAGATCTAAAGGGATTGTATTCACTCAACTTTTGTTTGTCTGAGTATATATTTATCTTTCCTTCATTTCTTAATGAGTGTATATAGGTATATATTCATGATAGGGTATTATCATGTTGATGTATAGTTAAATTCAGATTTTTTTTGAAGTTTTTAGGCTTCTTTGTATTAATACAAAATATCAAAATCTAAGTGTAATTTTTGGGACTCAGAGGTAATTATTTGGTTTTCCATTATTTCTTATGGGGAAAATATGTTCAGTGCTTGAACTTTTTGGTGTTCAAACATGAATTTGGAACAAATTGAGTTTGACAACTGTGGTTTCACTGTATAGCTGTTGCCTGCAGGATAGTGAAGTGGATAAAATTTTTCACTGGAAAGAAACAGAACTAGTAAATTTCATTGTTTCCTGTGTTGGCTAGAGGCAAACATGGATGAAAATTGATTAAACAACTATTGCTTATGGTGTTTTTAGATAGTATGGTTTAGGACTGCAATATTTGTGACTAAGAAACCTAGACAATGCTGGTGATAGGTTATTTAGAATGAAAACCGATTGTGAAAATATAGGTGCTCCATTTGAATACTTGCCAGTGGCAATTCACTGCAGAGGAAGCTTTTATAATTAGAAAGACAAATGATAAGTTATATGAGTGGTAGTCTCAAGTTCCAGCCACTTGATACTTGCTCAATGTGTTCTACACAAAATGACTAGTCAGATGTCAGATTTTGCTAAACAACATGAAATGATTTCCAAGGCATGATATAGTTATTGAGCTGATAGAACTCTAACTCTTAGTCAGTAATTTGACTCAGTATTTTGTGGACCTATCAGCTTCCTAGTAGCAGGTTCATTATAATCACCTCTTTAATATGGAAAAATTAAAATTTTGTCTCAGTGGAGTGAACACTTATTGTTGTTGTTTTTTTTTTTTTTTTTTTTTTTTTTTTGGTTTTTCTCCGGTACCGGGAACCAAACTCACGACCTTGCGCTTGCCAGGCAGGCGCTTTGCCGGTGAGCTAAATCCCCAGCCCAACACTTATTCTTGATATCGTTTTTTTCTTTTTTATAAGAGATCAGGTTGCACTACTCTGTATGGATTTAAGCAATGAATTATCCACTGTTATGATATTTTGTACAAAATTACTTTGAGTCTGGAAATTTATTTTATAGCACAACAAATGAAGCAGAAGGCTCATAACCATGTAATTCACCAATTTGAACACATACATGATGGCATTTTGAGACAGGTAAATTAAAGGTTTGAACAGAAAGGTGCAAAGACACAGAATAAAAATTTTTAAATGAAATTAACACACAATCAAGAAAAGTTCATTAAAATGTTAACCCTTAAGATAATGTAGGAGTTTGTTGAACAAATGTTAGGTTCTTCCTTAAATTATTTAAGACATAGAAAGACTGGTCGGTTAATTTCCCCATGAGGAAGGGTCATTCATGTTTGGATTTTAGGAAAATATTTACAGTGTTTTTTTCCTTGATTAGTGAATGTTAAATTTCTAGGACTACATTAAACCTATACTTGTATTGGAAGGCTGGAATAGTAATATAGTAATATGTAAATAGTAGATATGAATTAAATTTCCTGAATTTGTACATATTTTATAAAATCAGTGTATTATCAATTTGAGGTACCTGGAATTATGTTTCTGGACATTAAGTATTTCCGTGGGAACCCATGTAAATATTTCTCAACCTTTTCATAGCATTTTTCATCTCTTTATTTCTCAGTGCATAAATGGCTGGATTTAGGAGAGGAGTAAAAACAGAATAAAGCACAGCAAGAAATTTGTCCAACCATGTGATATTTAGTGGGCACACATAGATGAAGATGCAGGGCACAAAGAAGATCACCACCACTGTGATACGGGCAGTGCAGGTGGACAGAACCTTGGAAGCACAGGTTTTAGAGCTTTGGTGGACGGTGAGAAGAATGTATGTGTAGGAAATAAGCAACAGAACAAAGCAAGTTACATCTACAATACCACAGTCAATATTCATTAAATTTTCCAAATTATAAGATTCCATGCAGACCAGTTTGATTACCAGTGGTATATCACCAAAGAAGCTGTCTATTTCCCTGGCCCACAGAAAGGCAGATTCATAATCACAACCAGGTGACTCAAGGCATGCATAAGATCAATGTTCCAGGAAATCAACACCAGCCTAGTGCACCTTTTCCAGCTCATGATGGTTGAATAGTGCAGTGGTTTGCAGATGGCCACAAAGCAGTCAAGGCCATTACCACCAGCAGCACCATCTCATCTGCTGCAATGAAGTGGGTGAAGACAATCTTGTACATGCAACCTCCAAAGGAAATGGACTCATTCTTTCTGAGAAAGTCTGTGATCAACTCAGGAGTTGTCACTGAGGAAAACCACATATCAACAAAAGACAAATTGGCTAAAAAGAAATACATGGGGGAATGCAGAATGTGGGTCAGCGACAATTAAAATCATGATGACAGTATTTCCCAATACAAAGATCACATAAAGCATCAAAAATGCCATGAACAGTAAGACCTGAGTATTCCATGAGTGGCAAATTCCAAGAAGTACCAATTCTGAGACTACAGACTGACTTCCTCCACCCATTTTATTTAGTGTATCCAGAAAAATCCTAGAAAGGATGAATTATCAATTAATGAAAAGAAAAATGGGAATTAACTTTAGAATTATATGTTCACATTGAAACTTACTATTGATATCTGAAACTACAAAGTATGCAAAGAGAAACATTACTCAAATATAAGTGGCATTATTGCTCAAAGAGAATATTAACTAAAATGAACTTTCCAAGGACAGCATTAGAAGAGATTGCTATGCAATTTGACAAATTATATGATACCATTTCTTTGTGCTCTCTGTAATAAGTTTTGGTGGAACCTTTGCTATAGAACACTGTAAAATTAAAATTTTATTTTATTAGGAATTTAGATTTCCATGGATTCTTGGTACAGAACAAGATAGTTTTGCTTTTAGAAAAATCTCTAAGAGAGAACAGTCTCAATTGGGATAATACAGGCATCTCTGGGGACTAGGAGAATCACTTCAAGTAAGCCAAGCTGAAGATATTGATAAATTTTCCAAGAGGGGATTAAAGATTTACCTCAAGAGATATTTCTACACTTGATCTTAGACAAAAGGCCAGGAAGTGATCAACAGGTATTCCTATGGAAATAATTTACTTCTGGATCACATGATAGTGTACTCATACTTGTTGATCTGTCTTGTACGTGTTCATAACTGGGGAGTCATGGCATAAAAATAATTTCTCAGGTTAGCATCTTAAATAATCAAATATTTGCCTCTTTTATCACTTCTTTTAAATTTCCAGGGTATCTTCCTAGCATTTTAGCTTTTAAAAAACCTTTATAATTCTTCAAATATGTAAAATAAAACAGAAATAATACAAATATTATCCAGAATTGTATCAATCTTTTCTTTCTACAGAAAAGCCAATTTTTAAATTTTATCTATCTAAAATAAATGTTAAGGCAACTTTTTTAATGGGGCAAGATCTATATGAAGGCCATATAATAAATATTTTCTGTGATGATTTAGATGGAAACCACGCACATAATTAATCACAAATTAAAATTTATAATATAATAGAATTTGTTTAGTAAAATAGATTTGAGAAAAATCTGTTAATGTAGCATCATATAGAAGTGAATTAACATAAGTGGTGGTAACTCAGATTTATATGCAAACTTGATGAATTTGATAATTCCACACAGTTTGGTGTCATGACACATGTCTATAATTGCAGCACTCTGGGAGGCTGAGGCAGGAAGTTTGAAAACTTGAGCCCAGCCAGGGCAACTTTGTGACTTAATAAGCCCCTGTCTCAAGAATAAAAAGTAAAAAAGAGGCTAAGGATGTAGTTCAATGTGAAAGCTATAGATTAAATCCCTGGTACTCCCCCACACATACATACACATACACACAAAGCAAGTTACATATAATTTAAATTTGTCAACAGAAAATAATTCCATTGAATTATATCAATGGATACTATAAATAGACATTGAAATATTACAGTCTGAAGATCATGGAAATTATAAATATTATTTATCAAACATTATTTATTATCTATGTACTATTTTTAAAATGAGAAAAAATCATAACACACATGTAAGTAAAGCGCAACTTTTTTAGTTTTAAGTAAAGAGAAAGTTAAACTTTCAGTGAATATCAATTATTTACTTCCAAATAAAACAATATTGCTTATGTGTATGTAGGTGGACAGCACTCATAAATCTGGAGGTTGGAAACATGTTTCCCCTTTTCATTTCCTTTTTCATCATTCTTTATTGGTATTGTTTCAGGTTGTGACTCATCTTCTTTTCTTCATTGCAGCTACCAGTGTGGGGCCAAGAGAGCAAGTGAATAACAAAAACTGATACTTTTGCATGAATGATATTTTTACCATCCCTTTTACTGAAGACTCAGAGCAAAGACTAAGGATGGAGAGAAGATTCTTGAGGAGAAATTAGGTTACACATACATTTTCTATAGAAAAGGAAATATGTGATAATAATCTCATAATTTAAAAAAAATCAATTCTGCAATACAGGTTTACCCAAATCCAAAGAAAATGCACTGATATTTACACTATATAGATTTGAATAACCTGTTGTTTTTTGAAAAACTTAATTTCTTGTTGGCACAAAGATTCAACAAAACACTTCTGTATCTGTTAGAATAATTTACATAAACTTTAAAGTCAGATGATTGAAATTTCACTTCTTTACTTATTCTTATATCCTTGCATTAAAACTATTTGCTTCCCTATTTGTTAAAAAAGCACACTCAATTTAATAAACACGGTGTGTTAATACAAAACATACAGAAAGTTTTAAAACTGTTCTTGTTCTAGTACTCACAGTATGTCAAATATTAGTTATTTATTTTATCTATCCTTCCTCATGGATTTTGAAACAATAGAGTGCCTTCAAAGCTATTTTCAAACATTTCATTGTTCAACTGAAGTCAAAAGTTCAGTGAGCAAAATGTATACAATTACCTTTCTTCAAAATACCTACTACTTTCATTTTCTCCAAGTTAATATGCACCTTTTCTGGAACTATAGGATGTACAATTACAATGCTCTTCAGGAAAATGAGTATCTTTCACCTGTCATTTCTCTTGCACAAGAGAGGTTATTAACATTTTAGACGTCTTATAGGCAATATAAAATTCTATTAAAACACCTTTAAAGTTCTTATCTCTCAGTCATATTTTTCATAACAGTGATAATATTGATGCTAAATGATCATAAGGAATATTGAAAGGATGTAAACAGGTAAATGATAATGAATTTTGGAAAGTGAACAAATAGAATTACTCTTTTAAGAATATTAAGACATGAGCCCCCTGCGCCTTGCACCCAGGCAGCGAGTTCTCCGGGAGCGGCAGGGCTCCTGGGTCCGAGTTTGCGCTGGACGCATACCACCACGATTCCCAGCTGAAACGCACGCACAGAGCCAGGTAGGCCCCATCCAATCCCGGAGGCCAGGACGCGAGAACAAAGACCCCGCGGACAATGCAGACTGAGTAGCTAGGCGCTGGGAGGCCCAGGGGACAGGCGGGGTGAGCAGGCCCTCGGAGCCAGCCCAGCAGGCTCCCCCAGCCCCCTGCGCCTTGCACCCAGGCAGCGAGTTCTCCGGGAGTGGCAGGGCTCCTGGGTCCGAGTGTGTGCTGGACGCATACCACTATGGTTCCCAGCTGAAACACGCACAACAGAGCCAGGTACTTCCCATCTAATCCCTGAGGGCAGAAAGGGTGAACAAAGACCCTGCAGACATTACAGATTGAGTCACTGTGGCCGCAGAGAGGAGATCAGGACTGAACAGCCCAGGGACTTCTCCTGCTGGGGGCTGGGCTAGCAGGCTCTCTGAGCCAGGCAAGCAGACTCTCTGAGACCCACACACACTGCACCAAGAGAGCAAGTACTCCAGGAGCTGCAGGGCCAGTGGATTCGAGTCTGTGCTTTGCCTTTGCCCAGACCCTCCAGCGAGGCGAAGGCTGGGGAAGTCTGTGACTGCTACCTATCTGTGTTGAATATGGTTCCCGTATGAGTCCTGAACTGAGTGGAGACATACATTTAGGGTATTCACAAACTGTAGACCCTGCAGTTTGTGTCCGAATCATGCCTGTAGCCTAAACTGCCTGGAGACATAGGTCCACTGGAGCGGGATTGTCGCACCAGTGCAACCTGAGTCAGGTCGTGCATGTGAACTGAACTGCAAAGGGACACTGGACCAGAAGGTCGGCCATCAGGTGACACAAGTGTCTGCCCCTAAAAATGGGGATAACTAGATACAAATCAAAAGTACCCGGAAAACCCAAGGCTAAGTAGAGCTACTCAGAGGTCACCCAGAGGCAAACCTGAAAAACAGGAAAAACAGGAACACTAGTGGCCTTGGATGTGCAGCTACTGAAGAGGGTAACTGAGCTTTCTGCAACCGATAGCAAACATGTCAAAATGAAAGAATAAAACAAAATCCCAGAACTGCACCCCAATCAGAACAAGTCCAGGAGA
>NW_004955614.1:268243-277169 GCF_000276665.1 Chinchilla lanigera
TGTCGGTCTGTTAGTATTTTCCTCCTTTTATTTTAAAAAAGAAAGAATATTAAGACATAACAACACAGTACTGATTCCTTCCTGGATATAATGTTCCATAATGTTTTCTGTAGAAACACTAAAACTCTGTGATTGCCTTAATATTTGCATTTTTGCAAGCATGTATTTGTTCCTAGATAATTTATTTTAATTTTTTATTTTAAAGATAAAAAAATGAAAACATAACACACAGACATTTACAAAAGAACAATAGCTAATGCTTAATTGTTTCATCAATCTTACATGCCTATATTTGTTTATCTGAGTAACCAATTTGAAGGTATCAATATGTAATACAACAACCACTGTTAATTCTCTATCACCTTGTTCTTAGATAATTTAATAGATTACCTGAGATATATCTCAATGAAACACACAAGCTTATTTCAGTAGCATGAAATGATTTTCTTTGCTCTCAGGTTGTGACTTTTAATACTACTTATCCTATTTCCTCACTAATGTATATCATTTTTCATTAGATTTATAGTCTCTTTTATTTTTATCTCTATGCTAATTTACCTTCCATACTGTGCATTCTGATACAAAAACATCATTATTCTCTTAAAGGGCAGAGGCTATTTGAACAAAGATAGGTGGAAATTGTTCATATTGATTAGCAGGCAAAGAATTGTTATTTATGTGAGCTGATATGAGAACATCTCTGAAGTTATGCATTTTGTTTATCTGAGTAACCAATTTGAAGGTATCAATATGTAATACAACAACCACTGTTAATTCTCTATCACGCATATGTTTTGTTGTTGAGAATATAGAAATCCTAGTAAAATCAGGACAACAGGAGAAAATCCATTAATTGCTTCCTGAAAATATCAGAAATAAAAGAAGCTGTTTTCAACTGCAAGTATAGTAGCCATCCTTATAACAGATTTGCAGAAATATTTTAAGGATTCTACTGAAGAAGAGAATGAGACAGATGAGATGAGTTATTAGACACAATATTTTTCCTCTTAGATTCTGCTGTAATTTTATTTTCTGATATGTGGATGCAGTAATGTCAATGTTGGGTAGAGATGACCTGTGGAAGTGCTTTTCCGTACCTTGACTTTTATTCACCAGCTGAAGTGGTGTCTTGGGTCAAAGTTACTTATTCTGTGTTCTGAATGGAACAAGAATCATGGAAATAATTATTGTGGAAGTCTCTTAAGGATGTCTTTGTTAACAATCATATAAAGTATTACATACTGAAAATCAGAGTAGAGAGACAAGTAAAATCTCATATAATCAGCACAGTATTAAAAACTAGATAAATTCAGTCTGTGTCTCTGTCCTCTGTGTGCCCAGTGCAGCCAGGAGATACTGGCTCAGAAGGCCCACAAATTGCTAACGTTGGGGTTTGCATTTGTTTGTTTGTTTGTTTTTTTATTTTGTTTGTTGGGGTTTGCATTTGGACCTTCCCTGAGTGTGCCAGGTGCTGCTTGAAGTATTAGATCAGGCAGTCCATTAACTGCTTAGGCCATGGTTTGTATCTGGGCTTTGTGCATGCCCTAACCTCCCAGAGGACACAGAAACAGGCTGTCCATGATCACTACCAGTGAAGCCTGCATCATGCTTCTGCATGTGCCCTGAGCTGCCTGGAGACACCAAATCTGGCAATCTACAAACTGCTGACCCTACAGTTCATGTCTGGGCTCTGCCTGTGCCCTGACCTGTCTGGGGACACAGGATCAAGTGGTCTGTGATCACGCCACCAGTGCAGCCCACTTGTGGGTCATATACATGCGCTGAGCTGCCTGGGGAGACTGGATCAGGCAGTCTGAGATCCCCCTACATTACGGTACATGTCTGGGACCTGGGAGAACTAGGTACACTCCACCAACTGCAGGAAGACCCCAAAATGAGCAGCCAATCTCTACAGCAACTGGGGGGTAAGTATGACCACTAGAAAAAGTAGGGATCCTAGCAAACTTTGCTGAACTGCCAGGAAAGAGGGAGATTGGGTGCTCTGCCTCCAGAATCCAACATGACAAGATGCAGCACTAAAATGCGATCTCAGAACTCCACTCCACCCAGAACAAGTCCAGAAGACATCACAATAGGAGAACTTGATAAACACACACCTGAGATTGCTGAAAGAATTGCAAAGGAAGTAAAGAGACAAATCCATCAGGCTATAGAAGACAAGAGATCAGAAATAATCTCCAGGTAAAAAAATGAAATGACAACAATAATGAAACAATTGCTCAGAACATTTAAAGAAGATATATATAAAAATAGATGAGCATACGAAACTGATGGAAATAATAAATGAAAAATATAGTAGTGAACTAGAATGTATAAAAGAGATTCTAAAAGATATCCAGGGAGTCAAAACTTCCACTGAAAACTGGCAAAACCACTTGAATGATGCCAAAGATAGGATTTCTGATCTCAAAGACAGCATGGCAGCTAACGATTGTGAAAGAAAGGAGCTCTTAAAATTAGCAAGGAATCAGGAAAAATCAAATCAACAGCTGCAAGATGATGCAAAGAGAAATGATATAAGACTAATAGGAGTCAATGAAACACCAGGAGGCAATACAAATGACATAAAAAGAATATTAGAAGAAATAATAGCAGAAAATTTCCCAAGTATGGAAAAAGATTCTGAGGTACAGTAAGTCAGGCATTCAGAACTCCAAGTAGACACAACCAAAATAAAAATACACGCAGACATATAATAATCAAGATCCCAGACATACAGCAGAAGAATAGAATATTTAAAGCTTCTAGAGTAAAGAAATAGATCACCTATAAAGGAAAGCCCATCAGAATCAAAGCAGATTTCTCAGCACAAATCATCCAATTCAGAAGACCTCGCAGCAAAGTATAGCTCCTGAGACAAAACAGCTTCCAGGCAAGACTGATGTATCCTGCAAAACTATCCTTCAAATTTAATGGAGAAATAAAATATTTCCATGACAAAGAATAACTGAAGAACTTAAAGAGTGCCAAATCATCCTTAAAAAGAGTACTGAAAGATATTCTTGACATTGGAAAAAAATGACCACAATTTCAAGAATAATGATAAAAGGAACCCTCAAGGAAAGCAAGCAACTAAACAAAGAGAAAAAGTAGGAAACCAACAACAAGTAAATAACATGACAATGTAAGTCAACACCTATCGGTTATAACCATAAATATAAATGGCCTCAATTCACCAATTAAAACAAACAGACTGGCAGAGTGGATTTAGAAACAAAATCAAATACGCTGTATACAAGAAACACATTTACTCAAAAGGAAATCCATAGACTGAAAGTCAAAGGATGGAAAACAATTTGCATGCAACAGGAACCCAGAACAAAGCATGCATAGCTATTATGTTTGCAGACAATATAAATTTCAAACTGAAAACAATCAAAAGAAATGAATGTCACTAAATACTTGTTAAGGGAAAACTTAACAAGGATGAGATAACAGTCCTAAACACGTATGCCCCAAATATCAGAGGGCAAAACTGTAGGAAAAATCTTAACAGACATGAAAACACAAATAATTAATAACAGTATTGTAATAGGGGACTTCATCACTCTTTTGACACAAAGACATAGGTCAACTAGACAAAAAATCAGCAAAGAAATAACAGATTTGAACCAAATCTGTGAACATGTGGACTTACTACATGTATACAGAGTGTTCCACCCCACAACATCAGAATACACATTTTTCTCAGCTGTGCATTGGACTTTCTCTAAAATAGACCACATTCTAGCCCATAGAGCATACTTAATTAAATGCAAATGAATTGAAATTATCCCATGCATATTATCTGGCCACAGTGCAATGAAATTAGAAATTAATGACAGAAGGAACTCCAAAATCTCCATAAATACTTGGAAATTAAATAACCTTCTGAACAACCAATGGGCTACAGAGTAAATTGGAGAAGAAATTAAAATAATACCTACAAACAAATGAAAATGTAAATACAACTTTCTGGAATCTGTGGGAAAAAATGAAAGCCGTCCTCAGAGGGAAATTTATAGCGGTGAACTCACACATCAGGAAAAAATAAAGGGAACAAATGAACAGCCTAATGCTTCATGTCAAAATTTAGGAAGGAAGAACAAGTCAAGCAAAAAAGCTCAAAGAAAGACGGAGATTATAAAGAACAGGGAAGAAATTAATGCAATTGAGATGAAGAAACCCCTCCAAAGACTAAATGAATTGAAGAGTTGGTACTTTGAAAGAATAAATAAAAATGATAAACACCTAGCCAACCTTATCAGAAAAAGAAAAGAAAAAACTCAAATTCATGCAATAAAGAATGAAAAGGATGAAATCACAACAGAAATTCAAAAGATCATTAATAACTATTTTGAAAATCTTTACTCCCATGGGATGGAAAACTCAGAAGAAATGGATATATTCCTAGATATGCACAAATTATCAAAGTTGAATCAAGAAGATATAAAAATGCTAAATAACCCAATATCAATTAATGAGAATGAATATGTGATTAAATACTTACCAACAAAGAAATCCCAGGCCCTGATGGATTTACAGCAGAATTTTACAAGAAATTCAGGGAAGATTTAATGCCAACACTCCTCAAATTCTTCAGTGAAATTAAAAAGGAATGAATTCTCCCTAACTCATTTCTGGAGGCAAGTATTATACTGATATGAAATCCAGAGAAAGACCCTACCAAGAAAGAGAACTACAGACCATTCCCCTTAATGAACATAGACCCCATGATACTCATTAAAATACTAGCAAATAGAATGCAGCAAATCATCAAGAAAATCATACACCATGACCAAGTTTGGTTCATTCCAGGAATGCAGGATTGGTTCAATATATGCAAATCAGTAAATGTTATACACCATATCAATAGAGCAAAAGACAAAAACCATATGATCATCTCATTAGATTCAGAAAAATTTTTGACAAAGTCCAACACTTATTCATCATGATAACCCTGCAGAAAACAGGAATAGATGTTCTTTACTGCAACCTGATGAAAGCCATCTATTTTAAACCAACAGCCAACATCACTAAATGGACAAAATGGACCACTAAATGGACAAAAACTAAATACTTTCACTGTAAAATCAGGAACAAGACAAGAATGTCCACTCCTATCGGAACATAGAAAGAATTAAAAAACATCAGCCTGCCCCCCAATTCAAAGACCCAATCCAAAAATGAGCATCTGAGATGAATATACACTTCTCAGATAAAGAAACATAAATGGCAATAAATGCATGAGAAAATGTTCAACATCATTAGTCATTTGAGAAATGCAAATTAAACAACACAGATTTCATCTCACCCCAGTAAGAATGGTTGTCATTAAGAAGTCAACCAATAACAAATGATGGTGAGGCTGTGGAGAAATACGAACTCTTCACTGCTGGTGGGAATGCAGACTGGTTAAACCACTGTGGAAATCAGTTTGGAGATTCCTCCGAAAACTAGGGCTAGAGGTCCCATTCAACCCAGTTATTCCCCTTCTGGGTATTTTCCCAGAAGATCTGAAAACGTCATATGACAGCGATATATGTGCACACATGTTTATAGCAGAACAATTTGTGATAGCTAAATCGTGGAAGCAACCCAAATGTCCATCCACTGCAGAATAGATAAAAAAGTTATGGTATTTTTATATAACGGAATATTACTCAGCTATAAAGAAAGATAACCTCGTTGACTTTATAGGTAAATGACCACAACTACACACCATACTCATAAGTGAAATACATCAGACCCACATTTGTAAACAATGTATTGTCTCACTAGTGTAAGAACCTGATAGAGTGAATAAAATTAGGAGATATGATAGACATTGTGAAACAAAAGAAAACTGCTCAAAAGTGAAGAGCAACTGGGATGAGGGAAAAGAGAATAGAAAGAAGGGGAAGATTATGTAGATATGTATATACAAGATAGCTAATCTAGTTGTCTTACTAACTCCTATTGCTTTATTACATGTCTATATTTGTTTTCTTGAGTAACCACTTTGAAGAAATCAATATGTAATACAACAACCATTGTTAATTTCCTATCACCCTGATTGAATTTCAGTATTGCTTGTACTGTCCTTGCATTATTTTGTAAATGTATGTGTTTGTTACTATGTTTTTGTTCTTTTATTGTTTAAATAAAGAAAAAATAGATAAATTATGCTAGGTGTGGATGGTGTATACGTGTAAGCCCAACATTCCAGGAGGATGAGGCAGGGATACTGCAAGTTTAAGGCAAGACTGAGCAGTTTAGTGAGACTATCCTAAAGGAGAAACAGACTAGAAATGTAGCTCAATGATAAAACACTTCCATTGCATGCATGGGGTTCTGGTCCCAAATCTCCAGTACTGCTAAAAAGAAATAAGGAAAGTTCGAAAAATTATTCTTTACTTGACCAGTAAGTAGTAAGATGTCTTCCCCAATCTCAACATATAAATATATGTACATAGTTAGATTCAATTTAAATTTTATTTTCAGTTGTGGCATATATGAGATGCTGGATGATGTGATATATGACCATAGAAAACAAATGATGCTATAATGTATTGCCCTACTGTACTCAGGTTTGTCTAAATGGGCAGGTAATCTTGGTGAAATGACTAATGTATTTAATTATGTTCTATGATTGCATGAAGTATTGACAGTTAAGAATTACACATCAAATTATTGTTATCTTTAAATTTTTTTTGAAAAACTGCTATAAATATTTCAGTACAGATCTGAGTGAAATGAATATCTTAAAAGTAATTGACATGCTATGGTTCAGGATATTGTTTAATTTGCCAAATGTGCACTTCAAAATGAAAGCATATTCTAATATTTTGGTCAAAGTTGTATCAGTCAGGGTTTCACTGGAGAAACAGATATAACACAGGATATACAAATTATAAGAAATTACAAGGTTGGCTTATGATGGACAGCCAGAGAGTTGTATGGGAAAGTGTGCAGAGGGTGTCTGCACACTGAAGACCGAAGGAATCAGTCCAGGGTCTGGAGTTCACTGCAGTGTTCCGTGAAAGTCCGTACCAGGAAGCCGATGAGTCTGCGACGCAAAACTGAAGGATCCAAGGTGGAAGCCGAAGAGTCTGCACTAGAAGCCAGGAGACAAGTCCAAGCTGAAAGTGAAGACTGGAGCTCCTTCAAAAGGAATGGAAGTATCTCTGTCCTTCTTCATTTCCCTTTTATATTATCTAGGTGATGATCCACCCTCGGGTGGCTCCTCTACACCCTAGGGTGTCTCCTCTACACCTTAGGGTGGATCCTCTACACTGTAGGGTGTAGAATTGCTGAGCCAAATGCCGAACCATGTTCAGTTATGCTTCTAAACTTCTCAAGTTGACATAATCTATCAACCACTACAAAAGTGTTATGTAAACATCAATTATATTGATAGGTTTGTTTGTGATTTTTTTTGTTTAATTGTATCAGTTATTGAGAGTGGGGTTTGACATTTTTCACTATAATTTTTGTTTGTTGCTACTTTGTTGAATTTATTAATTCTGAGAGTCTTGGTGGAGTTTTCAAAACATTGAATCATATCATCTGAAAACAGACTATTTAACGTCCCCTTTTCCTATTTGCATTCCTTTTAATTTTTTTGTTAATTTTAAAGAAAGTAGTACAAAGAAGAACAATTGCAAAATACAAACAAAACAAAGCAAGGACATTAAAAACAATACGTGGTTTCAAACCAAATGATAGGGATTAACAGTGATTCTTATATTACATATTGTTATCTTCAACGAAGTTGCTCACATTACCCGTGTAAGAATAAAAGATTGATCAAATCCTTCAGGGAATAAGAAAATAATAATTTAAAAGAACGTTAGAGATAATACATAGTTCATTAGACAGGATTGTAGGAATTCACCAATAGTTGTTATACTGCAAATTGTTGTCTTCACAAAAGTTGCTCAAATTACCAGATAAAAGCATGCAAAATTGGTCAAAATATAAGTAAAAAACTTTTAATCATTAACTGTTCCCTTCAACAAACCATCAGAAATCAGCAGTACAGTTATGCCACCAACCCATACATATATATTGCCTTAGTATTTTCTTTTTCTTCTTTCTTTCATTCCAGTGTTCCTTTCTTTGAGCCATTTCCTTTCCTTTCCTTTCTCTATTATACATTTTGGGTTTGATTTGCTCTCATGTTCTTACACCAGGGAGACAATGTGATGTTTACACATGTGGGTCCCATTTATTTCACTTACAGTATGGTTTCTAGTTGCATCCATTTACTTATAAAATCCTACAGTTTATCTTTTTATAGCTGACTGATACTCCACTGTATAAAAATACCACATCTTTTCTATCCATTCTTCAGTTGATGGGCATTCCGATTGTTACCAAGGTTTAGCTATGACGCTTTTAATTCTTCTGGAAAAATACCCAGAAGGGGAATATCTGGGTTAAGTGGGACTTCTAATTCCAGTTTGGTGAGGAATTTTCAAACTGATTTCCACAGTGGTTTCCCCAGGATACACTCCCACCAGCAGTGAAGTATTCCTTTTTCCCCACAGCCTCTCCAGCATTTGCCATTGGTTGATTAATTAATGATAGCCATTCTTTGTGGGGTAAGATGAAATCTTAGTGTTATTTTAATTTGTATTTCTCAAATGACTAACGATGTTGAACATTTTTTCATGTATTTACTCGCTATTAGTATTTCTTCATTTGAGAAGGGCATGTTTCTCTCAGATGCCCATTTTTTGATTGGGTCTTTGAACTTTTGGGGCCTGATTATTTTGAATTCTTTATATGTTCTTTTTTTTTATTTTAAGGATAAAAGGAGGGAAACATTAACAGACATACAACATTTTACAGCATATCACAAGCACAATACAGACAATACAGAGTTACAAACAAAGTGGTAGGGAATTAACAATGGTGGTTGTATTACATATTGATATCTTCA
>NW_004955614.1:283059-338167 GCF_000276665.1 Chinchilla lanigera
GCTCCCGGAGAACTGGCTGCCTGGGCGCAAGGCACGGGGGGCTGGGGGACCCTGCTCGGCCGGCTCCGAGGGCCTGCTCGCCCCGCCCGTCCCCTGGGCCTCCCAGCGCCTAGAAACCTATATGTTCTTGATAGGATTCCTTTGTCTGAGGGGCAGTTGCATAAAATTTTTTTTCAATTCGTGGGTTTTCTTTTTACTCTGTTGGTGATTTCATGTGCAGAAACTTTTCAATAAGATGACACCCCCTGTTGTTGATTCTTTGAAGTATTTCCCATGCAGTTTGGTTTTTGTTCATGAACTCTCTTCCTACCCCCTATGTCTTTGAGATTTTTATTTACTTTCTGTTCCAGTAGATATAGTGTTTCTGTTTTGATATTTAGATCTTTGATCCATTTTGACTTTAGTGCATGGTAATAGACGTGGGTCTAGTTTCCTGTTAATCTTTTCTTGATTAATTGCACTGGCTAAAATTTCTAGCTGTATACTGAATTAGGGAGTTGAGAGCAGACATCTTTTGTTTGTTCTTGATCTTAGAGGAAATTCTTTCTTTTTTATTCATTCAGTATGATGCTGTCTATGTGTCTAAAATATGTAGCTTTTATTGCATTGAGGTATAACTCTTCTATACCTAATTTATGCAGAGTTTTCTTCATGACAGGATGTTGAATTTTGTCTCAGGCATTTTCTGCATCTATTGAGATGAACATGTGGTTTTTATACTTTATTCTGTTTATGAGGCATACCATTAATTTTTAAAATTAATTTTACTGCTATATTTACAAATACCATTCACCATAAGAAATTTGTTTGTATACATGACTTATCCTTTTTATTTTAATGGTAAAAGAATGAAAACATATTAAGAAACATACAGACATAAACAAAATAACACAAAAACAATAAAAGCAATACAGAATTTAAGACAAGGTGATAGGAAATTAACAATGCAATTGTTATATTTCATATTGTTATCTTCAAACTGGTTACTCAGATAAACAAATATAGGCAGGTAAGATTGATCAAACAATTGAACATTAACTATTCCTTTCAATAAAGCTATAGAAATCAGTAGTACAACTATCTTAGCTATCCTGTGTGCACATATATACATATTTTTGTATAGCATTGGTATTTCTATGGCAACTGCATTGAATCTGGGTAACAGTTTTGGGAGAATAGCCATCTTCACAATGTTGGTTCTTTCTATCCATGAGCAAGGAATATCTTTCCATTTTTTGAAATCATCTTCAATCATTTTTTCAGAGTAATGTAATTTTCAGTGTGTAGATCTTTTACTTTGGTTACATTAATTCCTAAGTATTTCAGATTTTTGGATGATATTGTCAAAGGTAGAGTTTCCTGATTTCTCTCTCAGTATATTTATTACTTGTGTGTAAAAATGCTATTGATTTTTGAGTGTTGACTTTGTATCCAGCTATGCTACTGAATTTGCGATTAATTCTAGGAGTCCTTTGGTGGAGTTTTGGGGGTCTTCTATGTAGAGTAACATGCCATCTGCGAATAAAGATAATTTCACTTCTTCCTTTCCTATCTTTATTCCTTTTATTTCTCTCTGTTGTCTAATTGCTCTGGCTAGTGTCTCCAGGACTATGTTGAATAGGAATGGTGACAGTGAATATTCCTACCTAGTTCCTAATTTAGTTTTATTTCTTATTACTTTTTAATTTTTCTTTATTTTAAAGAAAGCAGTGCATGAGAAACAAACAAAAAAATAGAATAGTAGCAGCACACCCGTATCACGAACATAGACAAATCAAAACAAAAACATTCCAAGTGGTACAGGGTCTCAAGACAAATTAATACAAATCAACAATGGTTGTTACATTGCATACCACTATCATCAACTACATTGTTCAGATTATCAGATGTAAGAATGAAAGATTGCTCAAACTATTAAAGAGATTAAGAAAATATTTCTTCAATAAAACATTAGAGATATTAGAGAGTTTCACTAGACAACATGGTAGGAGTTCACCATTGTGATTCCACTGCATATTGTTACCTTCAAATCAGTTGCTCAGACTACCAGACAGAAGCATGCAAAGTCGATCAGAACATAAAAAATTGTGAGCATTAACTGTTCATTTCAATACACCATCAGACAACAGCAATAGAGTCATTACAGCTATTCACATATATATTTATGTTTTGCCTTCCTTTCTTTTTTCTTCTTTCCCTCATTCCAGTCATTCCTTCCTTTGAGCAATTTCTATCCCTTTACTATCATCCATTGTATATTTTGAGTTTTACCTAGTCCTTCAGTTTCCTACACCAAGAAGACAATATGATTACACATGTGGGTCCAATTTATTTCACTTATGAGTATGGTCTCTAGTTGCATCCATTTACCTATGAAAGCTTCAAGTTTATCTTTTTTAATAGCTGAGTAATACTCCATTGTAGAAAAATATTACAACTTTTTATCCATTCCTCAGTGGATTGGCATCTGGATTGTTTCCAAGATTTAGCTAAAACAAATTTTGCTGCTATAAACATGGGTTCACATATATCGCTGTGGTATGATGTCTTTAAATCTTCTGGGAAAATACCCAGAAAGGGAACAGCTGGGTTAAATGGGATTTCCAATCCTAGTTTTGGGAGGCATTTCCAGATTGATTTCTACAGTGGTTTCACCAATCTCCCAGCAGCAGCTGAGTAGGGTTTCTTTCTCCCCACAGCCTCTCCAGCATTTGTTATAGGTTGATTTCCTGATGATAGCCATTCTTTCTTGGGTGAGATGGAATCTCAGTGTTTTTTTTAATTTTCATTTCTCAAATGATTAATAATGTTGAACATTTTTTTTTCACGTATTTATTTGCCATTAGTATCTTTTCATTAGAGAAGTGTGTATTCATCTCAGATGCCCATTTTTTAATTTGGGAGGCCTGATTTTTAAAAATTCTTTATATGTCCCAGAGAGAAGTCCTTTGTCTGAGGGGAGGTTGGCTAAAATTTTTTCCCAATTCGTTGGCTTTCTTTTTCCTTTATTGTGATTTCTGTAGATGTGCAAGAACTTTTCAATAGGATGAGATCCCACTCATCCTACTGAAAATTTCTTGCACATCTACAGAAATCACCAGCAGAGAAAAAAGAAAATCCACAAACTTGGAAAAAAATTTAGCTGACTGTCTCTTAGACAAAGGGCTTCTATCTAGAACATATAAAGAATTAAAAAATTTCAGCCCCCCCAAATTCAAAGACCCAATACAAAAATGAGCATCTGAGATGAATACACACTTCTCAAATAAGGAAATACAAATGGCAAATAAATACATGAGAAAATGTTCAACATCATTAGTCATTCAAAAAATACAAATTAAAACAACATTGAGAATCCACCTTACCCCGGTTAGAATGGCTAGCATTAAGAAATCAACCTATAACAAATGCTGGTGAGGCTGTAGAGAAATAGGCATCCTTCTCCACTGCTGGTGGGAATGCAGACTGGTGAAACCACTGTGGAAATCAGTTTGGAGATTCCTCCACAAACTAGGTCTAGAGATCCCATTCAACCTAGCTATTCCCCTGCTGGTTATTTTCCCAGATTTGCCAACATCATATCACAGCGATATCTGTGAACCTATGTTCATAGCAGCACAATTTGTAAGCGTTAAATTGTGGAAGCAACCCAAATGTCCATCCACCGAGGATTGAATAAGAAAATTTTGGTACTTTTATATAATGGAATATTACTCAGCTATAACAAAAGATAAACTCGAGACCTTTATAGCTAAATAGTGATAAGTAGAGATCATACTCATAAGTGAAATAAATCAGACCTGCATGTGCAAGCACCGCATTGTCTCACTAGTGTAAATCCTGAAAGAGTTAATTTAAACTAGAAGGTATGCTAGACATTGTGAAATGATAGGAAAACACTCAAGAGTAAAGGGCAACTGGGATGTAGGAAACAGAAGGAAAAGAAAGAGACATTTTGCATGTATGTATATACAGGATAGTTAACATAGTTGTTCTACTTCTATTTCTTTGCTGAAAGAAACTGTCAATGAGTCCTTGATTGATCAGTATTGCATGTCTCTGTCTGTTTTCATGAGAAACCACTTTGAAGATATCAGTATGTAGTACTACAAGCATTGTTAATTTCCTACCACTGTGTTTGTAACTCTGTATTGTCTGTAGTATTCTTTTGCTATTTTGTAAAAGGTTGTGTGTCTGTTAATGTTTTCCTCCTTTTACTTAAAAAAGAGTCAGTGTTGGACCTTATCAAAAGATTTTCCTGCATCTGTTGAGATGATCATGTGATTCTTATCTTTAGTGCTATTGATATGGTGTATTATATTGATTGATGTACATAATTTGAACCATCCCTGCATTTATGAGATGAAACCCACTTGGTTATCATGTTTTATCTTCTTAATGATTTGCTGCATTCAATTAACTAGTATTTTATTCAGAATTTTTGCATCTATATTCTTTAAAGAGATTGGCCTGTAGTTCTCTTTTTTGGTTAGTTCTTTTTCTGGTTTTTGTATCAGAATAATACTTGCCACCAGAAATGAGTATGGGACAATTGTTCCCTTTCTATTTCTTTGAAAATTTTGAGAAGAATTGGTATTAAATCTTCTCTCAATTTCTTGTAGAATTCAGCTGTGAATCTATTAGGACCTGGGCTTTTTCTGTTGATACATTTTTTTATCGCATTTTCAATTTCATTGGCAGATATTGGGTTACTCAAGATTTTTATATCTTGTTCATTCAGATTTGGTAATTCATATGTATCTAGGAATCCATCCATTTCTTCTGTGTTTTCCACCTAATGAGAGTAAAGATTTTCAAGTAGGTATTGATGATCTGAATTTCTACAGGATCTGTACTGATATCACCCCTTTCATTACTTATTGCACGGGTTTGAGTTTTTTCTGTCCATTTTGATAATGTTGGCTAGGGATTTATCAATTTTATTTATTTTTTCAAAGAATCAATTCTTGATTCATTAATTCTTTTATTGTTTTCTTAGTTCCCATTGTATTAATTTCTGCTCTGATCTTTATAATTTCCTCCCTTCTGGCTTTGGGATTAACTTGCTGTTCTTTTTCTAGAAGTTTGAAACGTAACATGAGGTTTTCCATTTGTGTACATTCTGTTTTTCTGATGTGAGAATCCACTGCTATAAATTTCCCTCTGAGAACTGCTATCTTGCATCTCACAGGTTCCTGTAGTTTGTATCTGCATTTTGTTTGATTGTACATAATGTTTTATTTCTACTTTAATTTCTTCTGTGACCCATTGGCTGTTCAGGATGGTATTATTTAATTTCCATGTGTTTATGGAGCTTTTGCCATTTCTTTTATCATTTATTTCCAGTTTCACTGCACTATGGTCTGATAGCATGTGTGGGATAATTTCAATTCCTTTGCATTTACTTAAGCATGTTCTATGTGCTAGCATGTGGTCTGTTTTGGAGAATGTCCCATACACAGCTGAGAAGATTGTATGTTATAATATTGTTGGGCGGAATACTCAGTAAAGGTCCACTAAGTCCATTTATTCACATTTTTGGTTTAGTTCTCTTCTTTTCTGCTGATTTTTTGTGTAGTTGATCTTGGTGACAATGAGATGTTAATATCCTATGGTAAAATTATATTATTACTTATTTGACATTTTATGTCTGTTACAATTTGCCTTATATAATTGGGTGCTCCCATGTTTGGTGCATATATATATATATATATATATATATATATATATATGAAAATAATCTGTTCTTCTTGCAGTTTTCCCTTAAAAATATAGTGATCTTTTTTATCTCTTTTGATTGTTGTTGGTTTGAAGTTTACCTTGTGTGCAAATAGAATAGTTATTCCTGCTTTTTTCTGGGTTCCTGTCACATGGAGAATTGTTTTCCATCCTTTGACTTTCAGTCTATGGATTTCCTATTGAGTTAAATACGTTTCTTGTATACAGTATATTGTTGGATTTTGTTTCTTTTGTATTTTAAAGAGTAAAAGAAGAAAAACATAGCAATAGGGGGATTCACTGAATTACAGACAAAGTGGTAGGACATTATCAATGGATGTTATTTTACCTATTGGTATCTTCAAGATAGTTTCTCAGGAAAATAAATAGACAAATAATAGTGAGTTACAGACAAAAGTGACAGGAAATTATCAATGGTTGTTATACTATGCCCTGGTTTCTCCAAATTCGTCTCTAGGTAAAACAAATAGAGCTATACATGAGTTATCAATCAAATAATCATTGACTATTCTCAGTGATTGTTGTTGAAAACGCATAGTTACAAACATAAATCCATTTACAAAATAGCATAGGAACAACACAAACATTACAGAATTATAGACAGATTTGTAGGCAATCATCAATGGCTGCTGCAATACATGTTGGCATCCTCAAAGTAGTTTCTCAGGGAAACAAAGATATGCAAGAAAGATCCAACAAGTAGTCACAGCCCAAGGGCTGTGAAAAACTGTGGGTTGCCTCTTCATCAGTGACTCCCCTCACTGAGGTGTGATGGCTGGAAGGAAGGCCAGGACTGAAAAGAAGGATTGAGAGACCAGCACCAGTGTCCAGCAATGTGCTGTCCACTTTTTTCCTCTATTCTCACGATATCATGGGGCTCTTCCTTCTCCATGAAGGTGGTTCTACAGAATCTGAATATTGGGCACGCATGTAATCTATGAAGTCTGGGTGTGGACCTCTCTGGAGCTGCACTCGATCCTCCACCGCAACCTGTACAGTTAGGGGAAGAATGGCCTCCAGGGGGTTGTTCCTGGATGTTGTGCAAGGTCCTCCAGGTTTCCAGCTCCCTAATGGCTCTCGCATTCCCAGTCAGCTTGACCTCTGAGTTGTCGGGCATCGGTACTCTCATGTTCTCTGAGTTGAATTTTGTTTCTTGATTCACTGTGCCAGTCTGTTTCTTTTGATTGGTGCATTGAGATCATTTACATTAATGGTTATTACTACTCCGTACTGTCTTAACTGTTCCTTTGCTATTTTGTAAAGTGTTGTTTGTCTGTTAATATTTTCCTCCTTTTAATTTTAAAATTAAAAAAAATAATGGTTATTACTGATATGTATTGAGTTATCCTTGTTAATTGCTTACTTTGTTTGGTAGTTCTTTCCTATTGTTGGTCTTGAGATTGTGGTCCTTTTTTATCTCTTTGTATATGTTTCAGTACCCTTTGTAGGATTGGTTTGGCACTCATGAATTTTTTTTGTTGATATTTGTCAGGGAAGTATCTTATTTCTCCATCAATTTTGAAAAATAGCTTTGGGGTACAACAGTCTGCAGGGTTTGAAGTTGTTTTCTTTAAGGAGCTGAAATACTTCACTCCAAACTCTTCTTGACTTGATGGTCTGTATTGAGAAGTCTGCCATGATTCTGATAGGCTTTCTTTTATAGGTGATCTGTTTCTTTTCTCTAACAGCTTTTAATATCCTGTTCTTTTGCTCAGTTTCTGGGATCTTGATTGTTATGTGTCTGGGTGTAGATTTATTTAGGTTATGGCTAATTGGGGTTCTATATGCCTCACTTAGTGTATATATGTTACTTATCCCATGTTTGGGAAATTTTCTATTACCACTGTGGATAGTCTTTTTATGTCATTCATGTTGCCTCCTACTCTTTCATTAACACCTGTCAGCCTTATATTATTTTTCTTTGCCTCATCTTGCAGCTGTTGAATTGCTATTTGCTGTTCTTTTGTTATTTTTAAGAGATCTTTTCTTTCATGATCACTAGCTGTAATGCTGTCTTCAAGGTCTGACCACCTATCTTCCATTACATTCAAGTGGTTCTCCCAGCTTTCAATGGAATTTTTAATTTCCTGAATGTCTGTTTGAATCTGCTTCATGCATTCTAATTCTTTCCTATACTGTCCATTCAAGGTTTCCATCACTTTCCTGTGTTCCTTTATTTTTTTTAACCTATGTCTTCTTTTGATAGGCCCAGCAATTCTTTCATTATGTTCGCCATTTCTTTTTTAACCTGAGCAATTATGTCTGGTCTAATTTTTTGTATAGCCTGATGTAGTTGGTTCTTTACTTCAGTTGTTATCATTTCAGAGATTTCAGGTGTGTGACTTCCTTGTTCTTCCATGTTGATGTTTCCTGGACTTGTTCTGTGTGAGGTATTTTGCTGAGATTGCATTTTGTTTCTTTTTGTCATTTTCAAGTTTCCCTAGGTTTCCAGGAATTCAGCTTTGTTCCTGAGATGGTGGTGGGGGAGTGGGGCCAGAGGATCTGGGCATCCAGGCAGCTTACCAAGGTCTCCTGAGTTAAAGGCCCCTCCTGTGGTGGTGACTGGTGGTGGGGCTGGAGGATCCAGGTCCTCAGGCAGCTCACTGAGTCTTCTGCTGTCCAAGACCCCTCTGGATGGTGGCGGTGGGGGGAAGGGCCAGAGGATCTGGGCCCCCAGGTGGCTCATTGACGTTTCCCAAGTCCAAGGCCCCTCCCAAATTTGTGCCAGATGGCAGGGCTGGAGGATCCAGGTCCCCAAGCAGCTCACTAAAGTTTCCAGAGTCCCACAATTCTTTTATTATTGTTGTCATTTCATTTTTTACCTGAGAGATTATTTTTGATGTGATATCTTCTATGACAATTATTTCTGGTCTAATTTCCTCCATAGCCTGATGTAGTTGTTTCTTTACTTTAGTTGCTATCATTTCAGAAGTTTCAGGTGTATGACTCCCTGCTTTTCTGTGTCAATATCTCCTGTACTTGTTTTTGGTGTGGTGAAGGTCTGAGCTTGTATGTTACTCCTTTGTTTTGTCATTTTAGAAGATCCAGAGGTTTCCTGGAGCACAGCCTCCTTCCTGTGATGATGTGGGAGTTTTGGGGCAAGACCCAAATGTCCCTCATGCTCAGTGTAGCTCCCATGATGATCTGTGTGGGCAGGGTGTGGTTACCAATGCTCCTGAAGCTTCCTGGGGCTCAGTTGGCCCCCTTGCTAGTGTGAGAGGGGTAAGAGTAAGGTCACTGGTGCTTCTCACGTTGTCTAGGACTCAGCTCAGCTCCAAAGCAGGGTTCCCAATGCATTCTGCTATTCTACTTGGCTTCATGGGTATTGGGCGGTGGGTTATGGTCACTAAGGCTCCCAAAGCTGTATGGGACCCAGCCTGGTTCCCTTGTCGGTGGGGGAAAGGTCTTATCTTTTATTTTTTAAGTTTAATTTTTGCATTGATGCTTGAAATTGCTTATGGTATGTGACTTTATTGGTAGTATTAAGGGCCTTTAGGCAATGACTACTTTTCAGAGATATCTTCCAGGTGTAGCTGGCTTTTGGGTTTTGACTCCTTTTCATGTTCCTACCTCTTCAATATACAGGGAATGAGAAGTTGCTGCTAATTTGGCCTAGATCCTGGTTCTTGGCCACTTGTGTATAGTATTGTTTATCAACCCCCAGGCAATCTCAGTCTTTGCATACAAGGAAGAAAACCTCATTGGAACAACTATGTTACCTTGGTTAAAGTAGTACAATTACTATAACAATAACATCAAGCACAACCTAGACAATGACAAACTGGTAAGTATTAATTTGTGACCTTTAAGCATTTGAACAAGATTTGTAGTGTATAACAAAATCTAAAACAAACCAGAAAATTGTATACATTAAATAATCCCTCACTATGGTGATTTTATCCTCAGGGGAGAAAATTTAACATGGTTAGTGGGAAAAAAAGAGAATTAGAAGAAGAGTAAAAGATTAGAATCAAGGCTGAAGGACAAAGGAAGATTATACAAGCTTTGGGAAGATGAAAAGAAGGAAAGAAAGTATGAAGAAATAGAAAGAACAGAATAAAAAACAACAGAAGACTAGAAACATTGTTCACACACACATATAAAAGCAAGAAGAAACAATCAAAAAATGATAAAAAGAAAAACAAAGAAAGGAAGAGAAAAAAATGTCCATTTCAGGGCATGTCTCTACTGTCACTTGTAGACAAATGGGGCAGACAGAGCCCAGATCTATGTTGATTCATCCCAGCAAGGTAGTATTAGAATTAAGGCAGGGAGCTGGATAATTACACCAATCCTGTGCCTTCACCTGGTTCTGAAGTTAAGGCTCATTCTGGTTTCTGGCTGTGAGGCTTGGGCCCAAGTTGTTCAGCCTGCAATGCTCTGGGTGCCTCCTTCTCATTTAAACTCTTCTTCCTGTTGTTGGGTGCCTCTCATTGTTGTACCTCACTCTGACACTGGGAGCTCCCAAATGGAGCTGACCTCAGCTTCTCTGAGTTCTGTTTTCTGTTGGTCCCTTTTCAAAATGTTAACTGACCAATTGCCTTCTCCTGGGGATGCCAAATCTGAAAGGAATCACTCCCTAGCCACTGCAATCTGCAGCATCCACTGTTCCATTCTACTGGTGCATTTCTCCATGGAAGCTTTTGAAGTTTCCAGTAGTCACTGTAACTCTGCAGATATGAGTTGCTCCTCTTAGTCCACAAGCAAGATATCAGAGAACAAGCCTGGCTTGCCACCTTCCTCTTCTGTTTTGAGGTCCCTCTCTTTGCTCCCCTCATGGGCTTCATTTCTCACTTCAGATTCTTTCAGGGTCCCCAGGACCTCCCTCCCTCTTTCTTCTCTTCTTCACATTACTATATCCCAGTATTTCAATTCCAAATCTTGAAGAGGCTATTTCTCTGCTCTCACCATCCTACCATCTTCCCAGAAGTCATCATATTGTGATTTTGATTTGAATTATTGAACCATTTTTTGCATTCTTTGGATGAGACCAATTTCATCATCGTATAGGACCTGTTAATGAGACATTGAATTTGAATTGCTAATATTTTATTGATGATTTTTGCATCCGTGTCCAACACAGATATTGGTCTAGACTTTTTTCTCTTTTTCTTTTTAGTTGTAGCTTACCAGGTATTAGTTGCTAGGTAATACTCTGTAGAAGTATATGGAAGGATTCCAATTGTGTAAAGGAATGCTATTAGTTCTTTTAAAAAAATTCTGGTAAAATCCAGCAGTGAATCCTTCTAGTCCTGCATTTTCCTTTGTTAGAAGACTTTTTATTACTACTTTAGTTTTACTCCCTGTTGTGACTCTGTTAATTTTTAAATATCTTTTTGGTTCAGTTTTGGAGGGTCATACGTATCCAGAAGTTTGTTAATTTCTTCTCAATTTTCCATTTCATTGCCATATAGTTTTTCAATACCTTCACCAATGATCCTATGAATTTCAATAGTAGCTATTGTAATATTCCCCTTTTATCTCTAATTTTATTAGTTTGGGTGATCTCCCTCTTTTTTGTTTGGATCTAGGTTTCTTAATTTTGTTTATCCTTTCAAATGAGCAACTATTTTTATTGATCCTTTTTATGTTATTTTCATGTCTATTTCATTTATTTATTATTCTCTACTGTACTAATTTTGAGTTTAAGTTATTCTCTTTTTTCTAAGACCCTGAGACATAACATTAAGTTATTATTTGTTCTCTCTCTCTCTCTCTCTCTCTCTCTCTCTCTCTCTCTCTCTCTCTTTCATTCACAGCTACAAACTTCCTGTTTAGTATTGCCTCTGGTCTGTCACACAGAATCTGGTTGACTGGGTTTCCATTTTAATTTGGATCCAGGAGTTTTTACATCCTCTCCCTGATTTCTTCAAGGACCCATCGTTTGATCAAAAATACATTGTTTGACCTAAGTGTGTTTGTATATTATGTGTGGTTTCTTTGGTGTTATTTTGCTAAATAACTAAAAGAAACAATTCATTATGCATACAAGATGAAGGATATTATATCAATTTTTTAAAATTTGCAATTTTCTTTAAAGGCTAACATGATCTATTTTAGACAAAGATGAAAAGTCTGTTTCCTTCAGTGGTTGGTTGGAATATTTTGTAACTATGTGTTAAATACATTTGCTTTATAATGTAATTTAACTCTGATATTTGTTGATTTTTGTGCTGTGTAATTATTGGTATCAGTGTGGTATTGAAGTAGCTCACCATTCTTGTTATGGGATCTTATATTGCTCTTTATGTGCTGTACTGTGCTTTATAGAACTGATGTCTCCCATATCCAGTGCATATACATGTATACATTATCCTTATAATTTCTTGGTGAATTTTTCCCTTTGCTAATTGTAGTGATCTATCTTGTCTCTTCTATCTGATTTTAATTTAAGGCTTTTTTTTTGACAACTGTAGCTAGTCCTACTTTATTTTGAATTACATTTACTTAGAATATCACTTTCCATACTTTCACATTTTACTTTGTGTATATCTCACCAGAGAGGTAAGTTTCTTCCAGACTGTATATTCTTGCATTTTGTTTATAAATTCAATCAGCCAGTCTGAATCTTGTAATTTGAGAAATAAGACAATTTACATTGAAGGTCTTTATTGGAAGTATATATTTGTTCCTGCCGTCTTGTTGTCTTTCCTCTTGCTTTTTGAATATTCAGTTTTTCCTATCTTTCTTATTATAGGGTTGATAGGGTGCTAATTAATCTTTTAAGAATTCTTTTCATTTTTTTGCTAGTTAATCTTGATTATCAACTTGACTGACTAAAAATCTCTTTCAGTAGTGACTGGATTGTGAGAGCACCTGATCTATGCCTAACCCATGGTGAATTCATTGGTGAATGAGCTTTAAGGAGGCAAAGGCTTGTTGGAGAAAACAAGTCATGAGGCCATGACTTTGGGGAACATATTTTGTCTCTATATCCTTTCTCTCCATCTCTGTTTAACCTCTCTCTGCTAGGCAACATAACCTGAGAAATTTTCATCCAGCATGCCTTTCTGCCATGATGTCTGTGCCTTGGAGCCAGGTAACCATTGACTAAAGTCTATAAATCTCTGAGCTACAACAAACCCCTCCTCCCTGAAGTCATGAGTGTCACATATTTTGCCCCAACACCAGGAAAGCTGAATAGTACAGGTGATTTACTTTATCAAAATGTTTGATTATTTTCTATTTCTCATTTGTATGTGTCCTCTTTAGTGAGATTTATTCTTTCTTTCTTTATTCATTTGCCTACTCTCGTGATTATGCTTATCTTTCTTATTATTCTGGGCTTAAGAATCCCTGCAGTTTCTTCTATAACATTAATTTAGTGGTCACGAATTTCCATAGTTCATTTATCTTGGAAGACCTGTATTTCTCTTTCAATTTAGAGGGAATTTTTCTGGATATAGCAACCTAAGTGGGCAGTTAGTTATTTCCTTTCAGGACTTAAAATACATCATTCTGTATCTCCTGGCCTACAGAGTTTCAAGTGGGATATTGTTATTCTAGTGTGTTTGCCTTTAAGTGTGACTTGATGCCACTTTGTTCTGTACTTTTGTGAAAAAGTTTGCTTCTGGTCATGCTTATTTTGAGTTCTAAAAACTTCCATGCCTTCATGTTTGTTTTTTCCCAAGATCTGAGATGTTTTCTCTCATTTCACTCTAATGGTTTTGGATGCTTTTTGCTTGTAGATATTTTTGGTTTATTCCAGTTATGTCATGATTAGTTTTTTAGTGGTATTCTAATGATCTGATATATGCTTTTTGTTCTTTATTATTCTCTGGATATGATTACTCATCAGCCTTGTCTTAAAGTCCTGGTATATTTTCCTGCTTGGCATTGCTTATTGGTAAAATTTTGAACTGAGGTTTTCATCCAATTTCTTCAGCTTTTCCAAGATTATGGTGATTTAAATCAAAATGTTTATCTCTTTATTTATTTTTTCTTTTTTTGGGTTTTTGAGACAGAGTCCTGTTATCCAGTACAAGCTGGCCTTGAGTTCACATTGTAGTCCAGGCTTTCTTGAACTCGCAATGATTCTCCTGTCTCAGCCTCCCAAGTGCTGGTATTACAGGCATTCACTACCACATCTAGCTGTATCTCTTTATTAAATTGATTATTTATATCCTGTACTGTCTTCCTTAATTTTTGATCTGTCTGTTTACAGCCCCTTAGAATTCTTCAACTTAAAAAAATGTCATTCTTTTGAATTCTTTGTTTACCTTTACATCTACTTTAATATCTTTGGAATTAGTTACTACATGTTGTGAGCTTTACCAGAATGCCATGTTTCTTTGTTTTTCACATTTATTTTGTTCCTCTTGTGATATTTTCACAACTATTGGGATAAATATCTCTTCCATTTTTGTGTAAAATCTTTCTTATTACGCAGTCTTCTCTTGATGGTATGCTGTGAGATTATTTATTTATTCTGTGTAGTGCTGAGTATAATTCTAGTCATTCAAAGTGTGAGTTTCCTGTAGTTTCTTTGGTTGTGATTAATGGATTCTGATAGAATTTGTACTTTTTTAGAGATTGAGGGACCTGCTTTCTCTATAAGTGTTACAGGAGTGAGGTCTCTCTGGTGGTTCATGCTGGTATGGTACAGAAAAGAATGTATGACCTCTGTAATTGCTTGTCTTGTTTTATCATTAATGTGCTATTAAGGTATGGGAGTAACCTATATTGAAACCTTTCATAGATGCAGTGCTCACAACGTGTATTGATGTAAGTCATGTTGTCAATATTGTTGTTGTGAGAGTGAACGTCTTAGGGTGCAGCCATGCCTACTTGGGGGCTTTTTATCTCTCTTTTTCTTTAAGTTGAAGTACAGAAAGGCCTGAGCTGGACTAGGTCATGGCTGGAGTAAAGTGCAGTTATTTTATCTGGGTAGCACAGTTAGTAGAGGAACCACTAAATGTGTACGAAATACTGCTACACCTCTAGCACCATGTAGAAAAGAGAAAAAACAATAACAATAAAGAAAGTCAACCTGATGGATGAAGTAAAAAGAAAATGAAAACAATGATAGAGTGAACTACAGTAGACAAAAAGGGGCAAAATAATATAACCTGAAAAGTTAAAAAAATACTGAAAATAGAGACTCTCTGAGCCCCGTGTGCCTTGTGCTGAGAGAGTGAGTGCTCCGGGAGCTGCTGGACCCGTGGGTTAGAGTCTGTGCTTGGCCCAAACCACCACAATTCACAAATGCATGGAGAGAGCCACGTATTTCCCATCTACTTCCTGAGGGCAGAGCAGGCAAACCAGGACCCCACTGCCATTACAGACTGAGTCTCTGCCCTCCCTGCACCCGCGACAGAGAGGAGGTCCTCACACGGAAGCCCCAGGGACTTATCTGGCTGGGGGCGGGGCATATAGACTGTCCCAGCCCGTATGCACCCTGCGGAGAGTGAGCAAGTGCTCCAGGAGTTGAAGGACCCATGGTTTGAGTCTGTGCTTTACCTTTGCCCAGATGCCCTAGCAAGTCGAAGGCTGGGGAAGTCTGTGACTGCTACCCATCTGGGCTGCATCTGATTCCTGTATGTGTCCTGAACTGGTGGTTCACAAACTGTACACCCTGCAGTTTGTGTCCAAATTATGCCTGCACCCTGAACTGCCTGAGGACATAGATCCACTAGACTGGGATTGTCACACCAGTGCAATCGAGTCAGGTCATGCACGTGCACTGAACTGCAAGGGGATGCTGGATCAGACAATCGGCCATCAACTGACACAAGTGCCCGTGTCTGAGAAAGAGGATAACTAGATACAAATCAAAACCTGTTGGAAAACCTGAGACTAAGTAGCACTACTCAGAGGTCACTCAGGGGCAAACCTGAACAACAGGAAAAATAGAGACACTAGTGGTCTTGGCTGAGCAGCTACTGAACAGGGAAACTGTCATGTTTGCATCCAGTAGCAAACATGACAAAATGAAAGCTAAAACACAATCCCAGAACTCCACCCCAATCAGAACAAGTCCAGGAGACATCAGTATAGGAGAACGTGGTAAACACATGCCTGAAATAGCTGAAATGATTGCAATGGAAGTAAGAAACAACTCCATAAGGCCATAAAAGAGATGACAACAGAAATAATCTCTCAGGCAAAAAGTGAAATGACAAGAATAATGAAGGAAATGCTAAAAAAGTCTGAAGAAGAAATATATAAGAAAATAGAAGAACAAAGGCAAGGGTCAGAAGCACTGAATGAAAAATATAGAAAAGACTTAGAACCCATGAACCAGATTCCAAGAAACTTCCAGGAAAACAAACCTGCCACTGAAAGCTACCAAAACTGCTTGAATGAAGTGAAGATAGAATCTCAGACCTTGAAGACAGCATGGCAGCTAGCGACCCTGAAAGAACGGATCTCGTAAAATCAACAAGGATCCAGGAAAAGTCAATTCAACAGCTGCAAGATGAGGCAAAGAGGAATAACGTATGACTTATAGGAGTCAATGAAGCAGGAAGGAACACGACGGATATTAAAAGGTTATTTGCAGAAATCATACCAGAAAATTTCCCAAGCATGAAAACAAAACCTGATATGTAAATGAGGCATTTAGAACTCCAAACAGCCACAACCAAAATGAAACTACACCCAGACATATACTAGTCAAGTTCCCAGATCTCCAGCAAAAGAACAGAATATTAAAACCTGCTAGAGAAAAGAAACAAATTACCTATAAAGGGAAGCCCATCAGAATCACAGCAGACTTCTCAACACAAACCATCTAATCAAGAAGAGCTTGGAGCAAAGTATTACAAGTTCTAAGACAGAACAGCTTCCAACCAAGACTGATGTACCCTGCCAAACTATCACTCAAATTCAATGGAGAAATAAAATATTTTCATGACAAAGAACAATTGCAGGACTTCATGAGTGCCAAGCCAGTATTACAAAGAGTACTAAAAGATATTCTGGACAGACAGAAATCTGACTGCTATTTCAAGAACAACAGTAGGAATGAACATTAAGAGCAAGCAAGTAAACAGGTAGAAAAAGTAGGACACCAACACAAGTAAAAAAATGACAATGATAAATCAGTACATATCAGTTATAAATGTAAATGCAAATGGCCTCAATTCTCCAGTCAAAAGAAACAGACTGGCAGAGTGGATTAAGAAACAAAATTCCATGATATACTGTATACAGGAAACACATTTCACTGAAAAGGAAATCCATAGACTTTTAATGCTTTCCTCCTTTTATTTATAAAATAAAAATAAAAAATAAAAAAGTAAAATAAAAACTCTGTGTCAAAATAAAAAAAATTACCTTATTTTTGGTATTATTTTTATTGTTTTTATTTTAAAAAATAAAAGAAGGAAAACATATTAACAGACAGACATCCATTTACAAAAGAGCACAAGAATAATAGAAACAAGATCTGTTTTCATGAGAAACCACTTTGAAGATATCAATATGTAATACAACAAGCATTGTGAATTCCCTACCACTCCGTTTGTAACTCTGTACTGTCTGTACTGTTCCTTTGCTATTTTGTAAAATGTCGACTGTCTGTTAATATTTTCCTCCTTTTATTTAAAAAAAAAGAATAATAGAAACAAAACTGAGTTACAGACAAAGTTATAGGCAATTTACCGTGGTTGCCATATTACGTATTTTTTTTTATTTAAAAAATAAATGGAGGAAAACAACACACAGACAACATTTTACAAAACAGCAAAGGAACAGTACAGACAGTACGCAGTTACAAACAAACTGGTAGGGAATTAACAATGCTTGTTGTATTACATATTGATATCTTCAAAGTGGTTTCTCATGAAAACAGATAGACATGCAATGCTGATCAACCAAGGACTCACTGACAGTTTCTTTCAGCAAAGAAATACAAGACAGTAGAACAGCCATGTTGACCATCCTGCACATACATACATACAAACATTCTCCTTCTTTCCCTTCTCTTTTCCCACATCCCAGTTACCCTTTACTTTTGAGTGCTTTCCTGTCAATTCACAATGTCTATCATATCTCCTAGTTTAAATTAACTCTTTCAGGTTTTCAACGAGTGAAACAAAGTGGTGCTTGCACATGCATGTTTGATTTATTTCACTTATGAGTATGGCCTCTACTTGTGACCTTTTATGTATAAAAGCCTTGAATTTATCTTTCTTTACAGCTAAGTAATATTCCATTATATATATAAAAGCACCACAATTTTCTTATCCAATCCTCGGTGGATGGACATTTGGGTTGCTTCCACATTTTAGCAATTAAAAATTGTGCTTCTCTGAACATAGGTGCACATACATCACTGTGATATGATGTTTTTAGATCTTCTGGGAAAATACCCAGCAGGGGGACAGCTGGGTTGAATAGGACCTCTGGACCCAGTTTTCTGAGGAATCTCCAAACATTTCCACAGTGGTTTCACCAGTCTGCATTCCCACCAGTAGTGGAGAAGGGTTCCTGTTTCTCCACAGCCTCGCCAGCATTTGTTGTTGGTTGATTTCTTAATGCTAGCCATTCTTACTGGGGTAATGTGGAATCTCAGTGTTGTTTTAATTTGCATTTCTCGAATGACTAATGATGTTGTACATTTTCTCATATATTTATTTGCCATTTGTATCTCATTGTCTGAGAAGTGTGTATTCATCTCAGCTGCCCATTTTTGGATTGGGTCTTTGAATTTGGAGGGGCTGATGTTTTTCAATTCTTTATATGTTCTAGATAGAAACCCTTTGTCTGAGAGACCATAAGCTAAAATTTTTTCCAAGTTTGTGGGCTTTTTTTTACTCTGCTGGTGATTTCTTTAGATGTGCAGAAACTTTTCAGTAGGATGAGATCCCAGTTGTTGATTCTTTCAAGTGTTTCACATGCAATTTGGTTTTTGTTCATGAACTCTCTGCCTCCCCCTATATCTTCAAGGTTTTTACCTACTTTCTCTTCCAATAGATTTAGTGTTTCTGGTTTAATGTTGAGATCTGTGAACCATTTTCACTTGAGTTTGGTGCATGGTGATAGGCTTGAGTGTATTTTCAGTCTTTGGCAGGTAGCAAGCCAATATTTCCAGCACCATTTATTAAAGAGGCTATCATTTTTCCAGTGAGTTTGATTGGCCCCTTTATCAAAGATTAGGTAGCTGAGTGTGTTTTTGGTTGTGGCTGTTTATTCCTGTCTGTTCCATTGATCCTCAGGCCTATTTTTTAGCCAGTGCCAGGTGGATTTTATGACAGCAGCTTTATCTTAGAATTTCAGGCCAGGGATTGTGATTCCACCTGACTTATCCGAGTTGCCAGGATTGCTTTTTCTATTCTGGGTCTTTTCTGGTTCTAGATGAGTTTAAGACATATTTTCTCAAGATCTGTGAGGAATGCTAATGGTAGTTGAATGGGAATTGCATTCAATCTGTACAGCAGTTTTGGAAGTATGGCCATTTTCACAACGTTGTATCTTCCTATCCACGAGCAAGGAATATTGTTCCATTTATTGAAATCTTCTTCGATCTCTTTTTTCAGAGTATTGTAATTTTCATTGAAGAGATCTTTGACTTCTTCTGTTAGATGGATTCCTAGGTATTTCAATTTCTTGGATGTTCTTGTGAAAGGAATGGTTTCCTTAATTTCTTTCTCAGTCTGTTTGTTGTTTGTGTACAAGAATGCTATCGATTTCTGGGTGTTGACTTTGTAACCAGCTACATTGCTGAATTTGTTGATTAACTGAAGGCGTGTTCTTGTGGAGTTTTTGGGGTCTTCCATATAAAGTATCATGTCACCTGCAAATAGTGATAGCTTTATTTCTTCCTTTCCTGTCCCTATTGCTTTTATTTCTCTCTCCTGCCTATTGCTCTGGCTAAAGTTTCCAGAACTAGATTGAACAGGAGTGGTGACAGCGAACACCCTTGTCTTGTTCCCCATTTTAAAGTAAACCCTTTCAATTTTTGTCCATTGAGAATGATGTTAGCTGTTGGATTGTCGTAGATGGCTTTGATCAGGTTAAGGTAGAGGCCATCTATTCCTATTTTCTGTAGAGTTTTAATCATAAATGCATGTTGGACCTTGTCAAAAGCTTTTTCTGCATCTATTGAGATGATCCTCTGGTTTTTGTCTTTGGCTCCATTGATATGGCGTATAACATTTATAGATTTGCGAATATTGAACCAACCTTGCTTTCCTGGAAGGAATCCAACTTGATTGTGATGTATGATTTTCTTGATAATTTGCTGCATTCTATTTTCTAGTATATTATTGAGTATCTTTGCATCTATATTCATTAGGAAGGTTGGTGTGTACATCTCCTTCTTGGTTGAGTCTTTCTCTGGTTTTCGTATCAGTATGATGCTTGCCTCCAGAAATGAGTTAGGGAGAATTGCTTCCTTTTCAATTTCATTGAATAGTTTGAGGAGGGTTGGTATTGAATCTTCTCTGAATTTCTTGTAAAATTCTGCTGTGACTCCATCAGGGCCTGGGTTTATCTTTGTCGGTAGATTTTTAATCATGCTGTCAATCTCATTAATTGATATTGGGCGGTTCAGGAATTTGATATCTTCTTGACAACCTTGGTAATTCATACATATCTAGGAATCTGTCCATTTCTTCTGAGTTTTCTATCCTATGGGAGTAAAGATTTTCAAAGTAGGTATGAATGATCTGAATTTCTGTGGAATGAGTAGTAATTTCATCCTTTTCATTCCTTATTGCATGAATCAATTTTATTTATTCTTTCAAAGAACCAGCTCTTTGATTCATGTATTTTTTGGAGGGTTTTCTTTGTCTCAATTACATTAATTTCTGCCCTAATCTTAATAATCTCCTTCCTTCTTTGTGCTTTGGGCTTGACTTGTTTTTTTTCTAATAGTTTGAAATGTAGCATTAGGGTACGTATGTGTTCTCTTTCTGTTTTTCTTATGTGTGAATTCACTGCTATAAATTTCCCGGTGAGGACTGCTTTCATTGCATCCCTTAGATTCCGGTAAGTTATATTTACATTTTCATTTATTTGTAGGTATTTTAAATTTCCTCTGTAACCCATTGGTTGTTCAGGAGGTTGTTATTTATTTTCCAAGTGTTTATGGAGTTTTTGGAGTTCTGTCGTTAATTTCCAATTTTGTTGCACTGTGGTGAGATAATATGCACAGGATAATTTCAACTCTTTTGCATTTTGGAAGGTATGCTCTATGGGATAAGATGTGGGCTATTTTAGAGAATGACCCATGTTGAGTTGAGAAAAATGTGGATTCTGATGTTGTGGGTTGGAACACTCTGTCTACATCTACTAAGTCCATTTGTTCACAGCTTTGGTTCAGGTCTGTAATTTCCTTGCTGATTTTTTGTCCAGTTGACCTTTCTCTTTGTGTAAATGGGGTGTTGAGGTCCCCTGTCACAATAGTGTTATTAATTATATGTGTTTTCATGCCTGTTAAGATTTGTCTTATATAATTTGGAGCTCTTATATTTGGTGCATATATGTTTATGATTGTTATCTCATCCTCTTGCAGTTTTCCCCTGACTAGTTTGTAGTGACCTTCTTTATCTTTTTTGATTGTTGCAGGTTTGACGTTTACATGGTTATGCAAACAGAATTGCTACCCTGCTTTTTTGTGGGTTCCTGTTGCATGAAGGATTGTTTTCTGTCCTTTGACTTTTAGTCTGTGGATTTCCTTTTCAGTGAAATGTGTTGCCTGTACACAGCATACTGTTGTATTTTGTTTTTTAATCCACTCTACCAGTCTGTTTCTTTTGACTGGAAAACTGAGGCCATTAACATTTATAGTTACATCAAATATGTATTGATTTATCATTGTCATATTATTTACTTGCGCTGGTGTCCTAGTTTTTCTACCTGTTTACTTGTTTGCTCTTCTTGATGTTTCATTCCTACTGCTGTTTTTGAAATTGCTGTCAGATTTTTCTCTGTCCAGAATATCTTTTACTAGTCTTTGTAATGCTGGCTTGGCCCTCATGAAGTTCTTCAATTATTCTTTGTCATGAAAATATTGTATTTCTCCATTGAATTTGAGTGATAGTTTGGCAGGGTACATCAGTCTTGGTTGGAAGCTGTTCTGTCTCAGGACCTGTAATATTTCACTGCAAGCTCTTCTGGATTGGATTGTTTGTGCTGAGAATTCTGCTGTGATTCTGATGGGCTTCCCTTTATAGGTAATCTGTTTCTTTTCTCTGGCAGGTTTTAATATGCTGTTCTTTTGCTGGAGATCTGGGAACTTGACTAGTATATATCTGGGTGTAGTTTTATTTTGGTTGTGGTTGTTTGGAGTTCTAAATGCCTCATTAACTGTATATCAGGTTCTGTTTCCATGCTAGGGAAATTTTCTGCTATGATTTCTGCAAATAACATTTTAATGTCAGTCATGTTGCTTCCTGCTGTTTCACTGACTCCTATAAGTCGTCCGTTATTCCTCTTTGCCTCATCTTGCAGCTGTTGAATTGACTTTTCCTGGACCCTTGTTGATTTTACGAGATCCCTTCTTTCAGGGTCGCTAGCTGCCATGCTGTCTTCAAGGTCGGAGATTCTATCTTCACATCATTCAAGCAGTTTTGGTAGCTTTCAGTGGCAGCTTTGTTTTCCTGGAAATTTCTTGGAATCTGGTTCATGGGTTCTAAGTCCCAGCGTTGTAATGTTGCAATGTTGCCAGTATTGCAATGTTGCCAGCATTGCAGCATTGCAGGTTAGCTCAGTTTGTGGAATTCATCTGGCAACGGTTCTGCCTGACCTCTGTATAACAACTTCAGCATGTGAACATGCTTGTAGAAAGCCTCGAAAGGCTCTGTGGATTTTGGGGAAGGTATTGGTAGTGGTGACACTGGGCCTGCACAACCTATTTCTGATGTTTTGAAACTTATGTCCCCTGAAAAATCACATTGGATTCCTCATTTACTCAGATGCTTCAAGCAGGCTTCTCAAAACACTGGTTTTAAGGAGAGGACTGGTCTTCCACTCACCCATACAGTATAGTTTTGTTTCTTACCATTAAATTCTCAGTGGATGAGTTTTGGAGGCACTCCTCCAGGGCTTCCTGTTGAACCAATATAATAGTATTTACACAGGGACCTTTGTATGGACAAATGTAGGGACCTTTGTCTTCCAGGACCGTAAGTGCAGATAAAACCTTCCCCATATGACCCCCTATTACAGTACCATTAGAATGTGATAGAGAGTGCAGAGAATTTTTAGAGAGCCAGTTTTCTATGCAGATACCAAGTCTATTGTCTGTTTAGACTGTATTTTTACAAGGTATCAAATCTGATGCCACGTGGTACTCATTGGGACTCCCTGTATTTTACCTTTACCCTCACCCTCTGCATCATCCATGTTGGGGAGCTGTTTCACCCTCTGGTCCACTTTCCAAATTCTCTGGGTTTCTCCAAATCCCTTTTACCCACTATTGAATTTAAGTATTTTTCCACAGTTGCCCTCTTTGACTATCCACTGCCCTTCAGTTGATTCTGTCTAATGGAGAAGGGGGAAATTACTTGGTGCGTCTAATATGCCAATTTCCAGCTTCATGATTTCTGTTTGATTTTATTTTAGCTAAGTTTTTCTGTTATAATATTGAAATATTTTTGTGTATTCTCATGAAACTCATTGAGTTTCCTTAAAACATTTGTGTTAAATCCTCCATCTGTGAGTTTTCCCATAATGTTTACCAGCTGGTCTGTTTTTTAGCTGTTAGGTGAGGTCACATTTCCTAGAAGTTCTTGGTTGATGTGCAATGTTGAGCACATATTGAAGAATTTAGAATTTATCCCAGTCTTTTAAATCTGTCTTGATTTGTGTCTAGCTTGAGAAATTTGCAGATTTATTTTCTTTCATCTTATGGTCTCTTCCACAATGTTAGCACTAGATGGTGCTCTAAGTCTGAGTTTGTTGAGAGTCTGTGGTTGGTGAGTTGTTAACTATTTCAGTGGTGGAGGATGAACTAAACCCAGGTTTTTCACAAATTCAATTGATGTTTTGTTCAGCATGAAGTTGGGGTGTACCTAAAATGGGTAATCCATTTATGCAAGACTCTCCCTGAGGCTAAGTTTGGCCCAGGTACCTTATCATAATATTTAGTCTCTACATGTATGTGCTACATCCTTAGTCTACAGCCAACAAGGACCAACACAACACTGGCATGGACCAAAACCAAAACTGCTATGTGCTGCCTATTGCTGAAGTAGAATTTCGACATTCTCTTACAGGTGACATTGGCTAGAAAAGTCCAATAGACTGGGGCTCCATATTTCAGCTCAGCACCAGGACTGTTCCAGAGGCTCCATCCATGGGTACTTATATGAGAATGTGACCATTAAGATTTGCCTCGCCTAGATTTTACCAGCCCAGTAGTGTGAATGGAGTCTTGACCCATGCTACGCTTCTTTGGTTTTGGTAGTGTTGTTGAAGGAGGTCCCTTGACTGGGAAGTTACCATTAATATGGCTTACACCTGAGCCTTATAGCTGTAGGGACCTGCACAGTCTCAAGGATGCACCCAAGTCTATGCAAAAGTTGTCAATGGTGCAGGCTGAAACACAAGTCTGAGCTACTGGGGCACTGGACTCCGCCTGACGACAGAGTAGGTATACATAGTTTGTACATGAGCACTGGCCTGGGAATAGCTTCTGACAATGGTTGAGGAATAAGTGATGGAGACTATCACTTGATTGCCAAGACTTATTTTTGCTAAGCTGAGTGATACCTGAATCTCATAGCCTTGGGGACTTGTATCCTTGTATCTTGAAGGGGTGTACCTAGGTCCAGTCCAAGGCTAGCCATGATGCACTCCAAAACTAAGTCTGTTCCAGTGGTGTGCATATATCTGCATCATGCAAGGGCAAGTTTAGAGGCTCCAGTTTTCAGCTCTGCTCTGCTTTTGTTTTTTGCCTGATGCTGAGTCTCATTGGATTGGAAGCTCAGTATTGAGCTTCAAGACAGATTTCTTGGCTGGCTTTCATGCTCTGCTCTCTAGCAGGTGTAGTCTTTCTTCATTCTACCCAAGACTGGAGGAGTGGTAGTGGCTGCAGTTTATTTGCTGCCTTGTTAATAGAGTTTCAGCAACTTACATAGCAGGTACAAGCTTGTGATCAGATAATCTCTTTAAAGAATGGTGTTGAAAAAGAAATCCATGTGCAGAAGACTCAAAATCAAATCATCTCATACTGTAAAAAACTAAAATTTGACAAAAACCTAAACACAAAATCTTTAATCATAAAAGCATTAGAATAAAACATAGGGTAAAATCTTGATATGTTTTATTAGTATATGACATTGCTGTCATTTGGGTCTAGAATGTCTCCCAATAGCTGTATATTAAATATCTGGTTCCCTGCTGGAATTATTGGGAATTGATGGAAACTTTAAAGAGGTGGGACCTCGTGGGAAATCTTCTAGTGATTAAGGGCATACTCTTTCTTCCAGTTAATTTTGATCTTCATCCTGAATGGATTAAGACATTCCTGAAGAGGTGATTGGATCATCACCAAATGGTTAATCTAGTGATGAATTAATAGGTGAATGTTATTGGGGGGTTGGAATGAGTTGGAGGAAGTAGGTCATGGGACATGACGGGGGATTTTATCTGGTTCCTGGTCCATTCCATTCAGGCTCTTCTCTTGCTCTCTGCTTCTCAGATACCATGTTGAGAAGGTTTCCTTGATTTTTCTGTCTTGGAGACAGCTGATTATGGACTAAAATCACTGAAAACCAAAGCCAAAATAAACTTCTCCTCCTATAAATTGTGGATGTTAGGTATTTTTGTCTCAGTAAATTAAAAGCAGATGAATATATTTTGTAGGGAATAGTGGGACCTGGCCCTTTTTTCTTTCTTTTTTTTCCCACTTTCTGGACAAAATTAGGTGAGCAGATTGTTCTATCATGCGTTATTTGCCATGATATGCTGCCTTGCTATCAGCTCCAAGGGCATAACGCCAATGGATCATGGACTGAAAGCTCCAAAACTGTGAGCCAAAAATAAACATTTCCTCTTTTTAAATTACTTACTTCAGGTGTTTAGTTAGAGTAAAGGAAAGTTTATTAATAGTGACAACAAAAGCATAAGCAACAAGAGCAAAAATAAAAAAGTGGAATTATAGTAAGGCAAAGAAAGACTTGTAGAACCATTTCCATTTGTAGATGACGTCTTTATTTAGAAATACTAAAGTTCTTCAAAGCAACTACTAGATATAATCCATAAAATTAACAAGACAAGAGAATATACTGTTAATATAAAATCATATGTATCTCTGTGTTAGCAGCAAACACTTGGAAATGAAGTTAATCAATTTCATTTATATTTGAGTCACAAACGCTCAGGTCTGTCTTTAAGAAAACCATGCAGTAAAAACTACATAACACTGATGAGAGAAATTAAGGAAGTTCTAGATAAACCATTGTACACACTAAAAGACTCAGTGGACAATTAAAAATTTTAATCAGAAGACTCTGCCCATCATGTCTTTCTTACCTGCGTAGCGCTAATATCTGATTATTAGCTTATCACTGAGATAAGGTTGTCAGAAGCTCTATTGTATTATCTACCCTTTAGCAGCTTCCTTATGCCTGACTTTTTAGCCTTTTAACTCTACCAATAATTGTTAAATACGCGGTGGACGAAAACAGAATGTAAAATGTTGGGTTCATCTGAAGAAGCTTTGTTTTCTCTGCAATCTTGGTTCCTTGGCCCAAAGAAAATATGTTTCTGATATTTTCACATCTCTCTTTCATCTTTCATTTTTATACCTATATATAATTGATACAATCAAATATTAGTCTTTATTCAAATTTTCTGGATCTTTTAAAAAAGCATTTGTTAAAATTAGGGTACTTGAATGAGGATCTAGACAAGATTCAACATTGCACTGATTGATACTTTTTTTTGGTTCTTTATCTACACCAATTTATTCTTGTTTTTAAAACCATAAATTTACTGAGTAATTCAGACTGTTCTTCCTGTTAAATATTTAGTGCTTTGTATTTGATGTTATTAAATCTACATGCTATTTTTGCACATTTCTCCCTTCCATACATTTCCTGCATATTTTCCTGTCATTAAGTAGAGTTTTTTAAAAGAGACTCATTTATAATTTGTTTTGTATTTTATACATTTTTCTCATGTGATATGAATATTGATTAGTGAGTTTGTTTTGTCACCTTATGTATTTCTTATAAATTTTATTTTGAAACTATTACTCAATTGTTATAAAATGTAAATTTATTAAGCACCAAGTTTCTATTGCAATTATTAACTTGAATTTTTCATAATTTTCTTAATTAACTATGTGGTTATTTATTTTCAACATTGTCATATATGAAAGGTAGACTGAATACTTGATTCTTCATATTCATCATCTCAGAATATTTAATAGGCATTATAATGACCTCCAAGGAAGAAGAATATTTTTGTAATAATGCTTATTTTTTATTGCTCCATCTACAGAGTATATTATCAAATATGGAGACTAGTTAGTTGATATCTTATAGGACAAAACGGATATTTAAGTATAATTTTGCTTTGCACATATCTTAACATAAGACAGGTGGAACAGTTTTCATATATTCATATATTTTTGTATATCATTATTTTTCATATTTTCATATATTTTTTGTATATTAATAGTAAGCTTATATAATTTGTGCATTTGTCTATCTGAATTTTAAAACTTTTTAATATATTAAAACTCTTAGTCTTTTTTATTTTAAAGAGAAAAAAACTAAAACAACAATAACAGTGAAGACAAAACCAAAACAACACAAAAATGGTACATGACCTCAAAACAAAATGATAGGAATTAACAGTGGTTGCTACACTACATACTGTTGTCTTCAATAAAGTCACTCAATCCACCAGATATAAAAATGAAAGATTTATAATACAAAGACAATAAAAAATAATAAAAAAATTGGAAATGATATTGAGCTTCACCATACAAGACAGTAGTAATTCAACAATTGTTTTTATATTTCATAGTGTTGTCTTCATTTTTTTTTTTTTTTTTTTTTTTTTTTCTCTGGTACCGGGAACTGAACTCACGACCTTGCACTTTCCAGGCAGGTGCTTTGCCGCTGAGCTAAATCTCCAACCCCTGTTGTCTTCAAATCAGTCGCTCTGACTACCAGATACAAGTGTACAAAATTGGTCAAGAAAAAAAAACATTTTAAGCATTAACTGTTCCTTTCAATAAACCACAGACATTAGCTACACACCTATCCCAGCTATCCTGGTATATACATATGTTTTTTTTCTTCTTCTTTTTATATTTTAAAGAGAAAAGAACAAAAAATAATACAAAAACATAACAAAACAACATAAAAATAATAAAAATGATTTAGAATTTCAAAACAAGGTGATAGGAAATTAACAATGATTATTATTGCATAATGTTATGTTCAAAGTGTTTGCTCAGATAATCAGATACAGGCATGTAAGATTGATCAAACAATCACACATCAACTGTTCCTCTTATTAAACCAATAGAAATTAGTAGTACAATTATCTTAGCTAACTTGTATACATATATACATACTTTTTTCTCTTCCTTCTTTTCCCTCTCCCCTACATCCCAGTTGCTTCTCACTTGCGCATCTTCTTTCCCTTTCACAATATATATTATACTCTTCAAATTTTATCTACTCTTTCCAGTTCTTAGAATAAGGAGGCAATAAGATGTTTACACATGTGAATCTGATTTATTTCACTTATGAGTATTGTTGTAGTTGCATCCATTTATCTATAGAAGTCTCTAGTTTATCTTTCTTTACAGCTGAGTAATATTACATTACATAAAAATACCACATCTTTTCGATTCATTCCTCAGTTGATGGGCATTTAGGTTGTTTCCAAGATTTAGCTATTACAAATTGAGCTATTACAAACACAGGTGTACATATATCCTATGGTATGATGTTTTCAGATCTTCTAGAAAAATACCCAGGAAAACTCTTAGTCATTGTGATGTAAGTTGTAAGTATTTCTTCTTCATTTATCTTTAGTTTTATCACACATTAAAATTAATTTTATGAAGTTGATTTTATCAATATTTATCACGTTAGATAATAAAGAAATTTACTTGTATTTTCTTGTAATATTTGTATAGGTTTTTGAAAAATAGATTTATGCTTTGAATTCACTTAGAAATTGTGTCAGTATGGGATATGATGAATAGAACTGCTACATCGTTCCCTAGATTGCTGTCCAGTCATTCCACCTTCACATTAATAGGGCCTTCTTTCTTCCACTGATTTGAGATGTCATTATAATTATATGAATTATTTTATGTGTTTTCAATGTAGTTATTATTTATATATTCTATTTTTTCTGAAGTAGATATAACATCAACCTTTTACTATCTAACTCTCTTTATCTGTTAATTTAAGCCAAACTTTGACAAGCTACATTCCTTTTACCTTAAAATATTTAATCTTCAATTTCAACCAGGTTCAATGATTCTTACTAGAAAGGGGAGGGAGTTGTCAGAAAGACTTGTGAAATATTTTTTGTTTTAATTTATATCGCCCTGTGTTTTTATTGGGAGTTTTATAATGTCTTCTTACAGTGACAGAGTGTGAGTGCATGTGTACACATATAAATAACACAAACACACTTGCACATAAATATACAGACTTGAACTTATAATTGCAGAACCCAAAATGAGTGTCTATTGAGATTGGAATATGTCTTGCCCCTCAAGCATGCTGGGAAAAATATGGGTTAAAATTTTTAGTTTTGTTGATATATAGGATTTATAACAATTACAATATTTTCTAATTTTTATTGAATGATAAATATGACATTAAGTTATTGATATACATATCTACTGTTTCACTATTCCTGATAATAACCACAAGTAATAAGTATTATTATTTCCTTTTCAAAAGTGTAGAAACTAACTATTGAAATCATGGAGGTTAATGTATTGAAAGTCATGGTTAGTAAAGGGTGAATAGAGTTAAATGCAGTTTTTGTCTTTATAAAGTTAATCATAGAAAATCATCTAGAATCTAAGTAATACACTTTGTGCCAACATATTGAGAAGTTCTGTTTACTACTTATAAGCAACTGTTATATACCTTAGGCGCTCAAGTGCCTACAAGATAAACTTTACATTGGTAGACTCACATTGTGCACAAATACTAACACATTTATGCCCTTCATTGTTCTGAAAATTAGTGAGGTAATATTATAAGTGCACACTATTAAGTTTGCTGTATCCAAAGATATAACATGCAAAGATATTGAAGGATAAATTGAGACAGTGTATATGAAATTTCTTTGACAATTACTAATGAAGTTGGAAGTGAAGTTACAGGTTTTTTTTGAGGGGAGAAGGTTACAGATTTCATAAGCTGTACTAAGGAATTTACAAAATTTACCATATATTATTTTGTAAAATTAATTTTATAGTTATAAAAAGTCTAAACCTTTAACCTAAAATTCACAATCATTTTTCTCAGTTGGCTCATTGCAGTCTTCATGTCTTTGTTTCTCAGTGTGTAAATCATTGGGTTCAAGAGAGGAGTAACCACAGAATAAAATACAGCAAGGAATTTATCTAATGATTTGATGGGGAATGGCCAGGCATGAATGAAGATACATGGTCCAAAAAACAAAAGAATGACTGTGATGTGAGCAGTCAAAGTGGACAGAACCTTGGATGACCAATTTGATGGGTGATGCTGGATAGTCATTAGAATGATAGTGTAGGAGATGATTAGGAGGATGAAAGAACACTGTGAGTACACCACTGTTAGCAATGACCATATCTAGCCTGTAGTTACCTGTACAGGTGAGTTGGATTACCCTAAGAAGGTCACAACAGAAGCTATCAACCTTATTGTGACCACAAAAGGGTAAGTTCACTGCAAAGGCCAACTGGCACACTGAGTGGAGGAAGCCAATTCCCCATGCAGCAGCCACAATTCCAATACATATATTGCTGCACATAATTGTAGTACACTGTAGGGGTTACAGGTTGCTACATATCTGTCAAACACCCTGGCTAGGAGGCTCAGCAACTCACTGCCCCCAAAGAAGTGAAGGAGAAATATTTGTGCAAGGCACCCCTTGAAAGAGATGGCTTTGCATTTATTGAAAAAGTCAATAAGCATCTTGTGGGCTGTGACTGAAGATAAAGACAAATCAGTGACTGAGAGGTTGGCCAGCAAGAAGTACATGGGGGAGTGAAGGTTGGAGTCAGAAGCCACAGTTGTCACAATCAGAAGGTTTCCAAACACAATTCCTACATAGGAAACAACAAAGAACACAAACAGGAAAATCTGGAGTTCCTGAGAATTGGAGAGTCCAAGAAAAATGAACTCAGTGATCACAGAGTAATTTGCTTCATTTGTTGTTTCATTCCAGGAGATGACCTCTGCAACGCCCTTGGAGAAAATAGTGAAGAAGTCAGAATTGTTATAATTAACTCAAAGCTTTATCCCACACTAGTTCCTGGTTATGTCTTATATTTCAATTATTTAAGTCTTCCCAGAGTCTTCACTCATTGTAGGATTATTCCTAATAAAATACTATTGTTTATGCTACTGTTTGTCAGATTAAATCTATGCTACTATCCTATATTTATCTCCTTTTTCTGCCGTGCTCAAAAACAGTTCTTACTGTGTTACATATATCTTATATTATTTGACAACACTAAAATTCGTAGGAGAAAAAGATATGTTAAAATGAAATGAAAGATGAAAAATAAAACAAACAAAAACTAGACAAAAATATCAAAAACATAAGATTTAACAAGTGACAAAGGATAAAAGAAAGGGCAATACAAAGGTGGAGTGAGAAAAACATGACAAAAATGCAATAAAGTTTACATGACAGAAAGTGTGAAACAGTTTAAGGGGAGATAGATTTGGAAAGAAATTTTAGAATGGCTACTACTTACTCTTTATTATGAAAATAGTGATGAACTAGTGAGGAATTAGCAATAATTGCTTAATAAATTAAAGCTGATCTGAATCTGAATTTAAAGAGAGTGGGATTGAAAATAATGAAAAGTAATTATTTCAAGCCCCACTCTAGGTAGCAAATGTAGGTAGTGGTTATATGAACCGGATCAGGGTCAGAATGCATTTGTGAGTGCCCACTAGGCAATATATTATACTGGGTATGATGTGAGTATGTGTGCTGGAAGGCCAAGTTTCAAATTCTAGGATTATCTGCTATGTAGCTGGATGACTTTGGACAAGTCATTTCAATGCTTTCAGTCTTATGATCAGATCTGGACAAAATGGATGGTAGTGGTACTACTTTATAGGAGTGTATAAAGTATTGGATCTGGTCTTATATATAAATTTTTTTAGCATACAGTAAGTACTCAATAAGTTAGTGTTCATTAGGGAAAAATAATAGATACTTGGCCAACAACCTACAGGAATAAATACATCATTCAAACATTTTTATTCAGAATAATTGGGAACAATATGATGGCTTCAATTCTCATAACTATAAAGAGTATTAATGTACTGTTACCTAACATACAGATCAATTTTAGGAGTGCAAATAAATTTGAAAGGATAACGATGATTATGAGCTATGTAGAGGCACTGCTGAAACATTTTTTTAAGTTGCTATCTGGTAATAGGTGAAACACTAAACAGTGGCTTTTGACACGAGTTGAGAGAATCATTTCAATTGTATATCTAGGAAAGAAAACATACTATTTCAAGGTTTGCAGTGCTATAAAAGTAGCAAATGAAAGATATCTTGAATGTGAAGCATGGCCACAAGAATATTTGTCATATAAGATGGAAAAGTTAACTGGCTAGTAAAGTGTAAGAGAGAAGAGGAAATTGATGGGTAATGCCACTGTATATCTCTATATAGTATGTATATAATATATATTTTATATATAACATATGTGAATAATATATCTTTATATATTGTATCTCTATAAAGAGATATACTTGAAAAATTTCTTAAAGGAACACTACTATTTCTTTTGGATATTTACTTAATTATAATTTTTCATTACCTTTGAAAATCATACTTTTTGTTATTGTTAATTCCATTCACTCAGTGTTAATTCCATTAACATTAATTGCATTCATACTGCTTCACATTCATCTCAAATTTAATGACTCTAAATTTTTCCAAGAACAAAGAAAAGTTAAATGGTGAAATAAATCATGAACTCTTACTTTGGTTCTTTTGTGCTTAACGTAACAATAAATACAATCATGATAATCATTGCTAATACAGAATATAGGATCACTTTTGTGGGATCGTTTTTAATGTGACTAATTGGTTGGGATATTTGTCATCAAAGCATTTAATTAGTAATTGAATGTATTATTTTCTTGTGTAAAGCCATTTCATTTCACTAACAAGGATAAGCTTGAGGTTATACCTGTATGGAAAACAGGTCAATGATGGCAGTTGACTCAAAGGTCTTCATCTGTAGCAAAAAAGATTTTCTGTTAACAGTAACAAGTAAGAACTCCAGAATGCTATTCTTCCGTAATATGTTTCTTTCTCATCTCTTTATGACATCACATCTCAAATTTGTGCCGCTAAGAAGAGAGTGATAATATGGGATCTTCAGCTACAGCTACAGCTACAGCTACTCTTCACCACCATAAGTTTTTTGTAGCCCATTTACAACTCTTAAAAAGTTGTTCAACAAGTTTTTAAAAGTGTGTGTTTCTAACATTAAGTATATTCTAATTGGAGGAGTTCTGCAGAATCTCACACATTGGTTATAAAAATCCTGAAGAGCCAGCCACAGCTGAAAAAGCAAATCCTTCACCAGGCACTACATTAAGTTTTGAATTGAACCATTACAATTTTATGTTTTTCTTAAAATATCTTTTACCTGTCTTTAAGGCAAATGTATATTTTTATAAGTATCATTTTGATGGAAATCAGGAACTTGAGTTCTAGCATAAATTCACTGCATGATCTTGGGCATGTCATTCAAAATTTGGGGGTCTTAGTTTTCCTTCATCTGAAAATGTATTTGTTAGTAAAAAAATCTCTCCAAACAGAACGATTTGCACCTTTATATGAAACAAATGTCCCCAACCAGCTTTTATTGATATTGTAATAAGGAGCCTAGAAAGTGGGTTAGAAAATGCTAGATTTGGGGGAAAAAAAATAAGGGCAGTGCTACTAAAGTAGGAAAGGGTAGATTAGCCAGAAAATGTTAGGAGAAGAACTCAGCAATTGTTTCCAAAAGAACACTAATAACAAGGGTATATTTTTAAATATTTATATCAAGTCTTTTAAGTATTTATACTACCTACAGAATTCCATTTTTCCTAAGATAAAAACATGAATTCTGTAAAATAGATTGCAACTAACAAAAACATCTCATTGTCAATAAAAGGCTGAGATTTGCTTAGTTCTACTAATATATTTATCATATATGTTTATAATATATTCATCATCACACCTACCTCCTTCATAACTGGAGGAGACTCTAGCAGTTTTCCGAGAAAGAGTAGTACAGATTTCCTTTTATATGTACTCTCAAAGTATGAAAATTTTCAAGAGAATGCATTCCTGGGAATTTTTCTCCTTAGTAAATTAGTTAAGAATTCATTAAGAAAGTGATCAGAAAAAAAAAAAAGTGATCAGAAGCAGGTGAAGAGATGGAAATAATCACTCTGAGCTTGGAGTACTGAAACTAACTAATACTCTCACAGGTTTTCCCTTGGTCATTAGAGAATGAAACAAAATCTTGCGTTAAAGAACAGTGCCGCAATTTCTTGACCCATTTAAATATTTTTACTACCTGAGTCTAAAGGTGATTTTTAAAGAATCATGATAAAACAAATAAGATCAAATTGTAAAACTAAACTTTAAATAGGCATATAACAGCAAATAATAATGCTTAGATTTTATAAAGAGAGAATAGTATAGAATATTGATAATCAATATGTGGAGAAAACATAGGAATATTACCTTGACTAATAATAGAAAGTCTCACTTACCTTTTTATTCTGTAACTTTAATCACCAGGTAGTATTTAGATATGAGCTGAGACACAATTAATGTTTCTTAAATCTACTAAAAATACACCTCAATGATGTCTCAATAAAGCAATAGAAGTCAGTAGTACAAGTATCTTAGCTGTTCTCTGTGTGTGTATATATATGAGCATATTTTTTCCTTTTCTTTCTTTTGTCTTTTCTCTCATCACAGTTGTTTTTCCTTTTGATCATTTTTTCCCTTTCACAATGTCTATTGTATCTGTTAGATTTTATTCAATGTTTTCAGGTTCTTACACTAGTGAGACAATACGATGCTTACACATGTTGGTCTGATTTATTTCACTTATGAGTATGGATTATAGTTGTGTCCATTTACCTATAAAAGCTTTGAGTTTATCTTTCTTTATAGCTGAGTAATATTCCATTGTATAAAAATACCACAACATTTCTGTCCATTCCTCAGTGGACTGGCATTTTGGTTGCTTCAATGATTTAGCTACTACAAATTGTGCTGCTACAAACATGGATGCACATATATCACTGTGGTATGATGTTTTTAGTTTGATTGTTTGATAAATCTTATATGCCTGTATTTGTTTATCTGAGTAACCAATTTGAAGATATCAATATATAATGAAACAACCATTGTTAATTTCTTATCACCTTATCTGAAGTTCTGTATTTCTTATATTGTTTATGTGTTATTTTGTAAATTATGTGTGCTTGTCAATATGTTGTCATTCTTTTATCTTTAAAATAAATAATATCTCACTTATGTTTCTTCATTACCAGGATTTCCAAGTTTTATGTAAAAGGTATCAATCACTTGCCTTGTACTGATCACCTTTGCTTAAGATCAGGCACCTTAAATAAATTTTGAGATTTTAGTGGGGTTCTTTCATCTGGTAAATAAATCTCATATTGTGATTTCAGAATTGTTGTTATGTTTTTATTGAATCAAGAAATTCTTTGAGAAGAAAGCAGCCTAATGTCCATCAGCAGATGAATGGATAAAGAAATCTACACAATGAGGTACTACTCAACCACAAAGAAGGAAAAATCGATCATCTGTAGGAAAATGGATTGATTTGGGCCCATCATACTAAATGAAATAGACATGGAAGGTTAAACATATCATGGTTTTTCTAATTTGAAAAGCATAATATAAATAATTTTTAAAGCAAAATAAAAGAGAGATGGTGAAAACAGAAAGAAAGACCCTGTGGATGTAGGAAGGGGAGTTGGGGAAAAAGAAAGAAGGAAGAAGGTAGAATAAAACTGACCAAGAGATACAATGTATATGTATCTATTTTCCAGATGAATGTAATTATTATGTATTGCAAATATACACTAATTTAAAAGTTCTTTGTGGAAGACTGCAAGAGTTCGGTGGAAGACTGCAAGAATTATGCTGTTTAAAAGGTGGAACAGACAAAATTTGACTGCATGCAAAGAACTAAAGTGTATTTCTAAAATGACTCTGTATAAAACAAATTGAAAAGCAGATTGAAAAGAATATTTGAGCTATAGCATAGAATCAATTTTCTACTTATCCAACATAAAGTAAAATACAATTTCAAATAAGAATTACTTCTTCCTATGCTTTTTGTTTATATAAACTCATTTCATTCATTGGATAGAGATAATACCCACAAGCCATATCTATCAATTTTCAGTGATGTCTATTATCAGTATAATGATGTCAATAAATTTAAATCATAGAAATGCATATAAAATATAACATAACAGATCAAAATTCAATGCAGTCATTGTTGGTAATTGTGATTTAGGTGTGCTGTTTAGACACAAATGCATAACTTTTTATGATTAACAAAAGTTATTGCAACTCCACTTGAAGGGAAATTTGTTGATTTAATATATATTTTTTTATGGAATTTGTCTCCAGATTTCTTATAAAAATGTATGCATTCCAATGTTTTTCTTTATTACTTGTTATTGTCTTTGATTGTTTGGTTAATCTTACATTCTTACATCTGGTGGTCTGAGCAACTGTGCTGAAGATAACAGGATGTAATATAGCAACTGTTGCTAATTCTGATCATTTTGTTTTGAGGTCATATACCATTTTTGTTGTTTTTGTCTTCATTGTGGTTATTTTGTTAGTTTTTTCCTTTAAAGTATAAAAAGTATGCATTCCATAGTGTTTACAGTGATAGCAGGATCTTGATGGTCCAACACACTCATTCATCCATATGTTTGTCAGTGAAATCTACTAAGAAACCTCCCTAGAATTTATAACCCATAGACTCAGCCTCCTCATTGCCAGCTTCATATCTTTATTCCTTAAAGTATAGATGACAGGATTTAAAACAGGGGTAACAACAAAGTCCACAATAGCAAAAAATTTATCCAGTGACTTAGTAGGAAAAGGCCACACATACAGAAACATGCATGGAGCAAAGAACAAAACCACTACAGTGATGTGAGCTGACAAAGTGAAAAATGCTTTTGATAAATCTTTGGATGAATGTTGTCGGACAGTGGCCAGAATAAAAATGTATGACACAATTAAGAAAAAGAAGGTGCCCATAGATATAAAACCACTGTTGGCAGTGACTACAAATTCTAGTCTATAAGTGTTCATGCATGCAAGTTTAATAACCCTAGGAAAATCACAATAAAAACTCTCTACATTATTGGGGCCACAGAAAGGCAACTTTATGACAAAGACAAACTGAGACACAGCATGAATCACTCCAATGACCCATGCACTGATTACCAAAATTATGCATGTTTTATAATTCATAATAGTCAGATAGTGGAGAGGCTTACAAATGGCTGTATACCTGTCATATGCCATTGCTATGAGTAACACCATTTCAACCCCTCCCATAACATGGATAAAGAACATTTGTATCATACAATTGTGGAAGGAAATGACTTTATATTCAGTGAAAAGATCGAAGATTATTCTAGGAACTGTGCTAGATGAAAGGCCCAAGTCAATGAGTGATAAGTTGGCCAGAAGAACATACAGGGGAGAGTGTAAGTGAGAATCAGTAATCACTGTGAACACAATGAAGATGTTTCCTAGAATAATTCCCACGTAAAAGAAAAAGAAAAAAAGGAAAAGGAAAAACTGCATTTCCAAAGACTGAGCAAGTCCCAGTAACACAAATTCAGTTATCATAGAGTCATTTACTTGGTCCATTGACTTAGAAAGAAGGGGAGCCCTTGAATTAACCTGAAAGAAAAAAAGAAATCAATTTTTCAGTGCTGAAAATAATGTTACATATTGATAATTTAAAATTGATTACTAATAAATTTTTTATTTAGTTGATGATAGACTGTTCACAAAATAATGGGAACCCAGGGTATATAACGTTTTTTTTTGAGGTATGAGGGATTGAACTCAGGACGTTGCACTTGCCAAGCAGGCACTTATGCCACTGAACTATATTCCTAGCCCACAACATTTTCATAGTATGGACAAAATTGTTCTTAAAGACCATTTTTATTTTAAACACTCATTTGCTCAAATATATAAACTATCAGAAAATTTAAAAAGTTAGAAAAAATGCACAAAACAAACTCAAAGAATTCAAGTGAAAGAAAAGAATAAAAATGAAAAATAAATATATTAATATGGGAAGCCAGATATAAAATAGTTTTGAAAATTTTAAAAATTTGAACTTGTAAATGTAGTAAACAATAATAAAATTAAACATGAGAATGTAATGCATAATAACAATTAAGACCCCTCTGAAAGGGGTCTACATGTGGCTAAAGTAGACTACCCCAAAATAACACGTGAATTACTATAGAGAGGCAAAAGGTTTATATATTTATTTAAAAAAAAAAGAGTTCAAACCATTCAGGAGAATCTCCAAAACTTCATATATAAATTAATGAATAATAATAAAAAGGTGTGTGTATTCTATTTATCTTCTTTATTCTATTTATACAGAAGATACCTTCACACAAGAAATGTTCATCCGTCTATTTACTTTGCTGACAGTGGTAAAAGCTTGAAATAATTTAAGTACAAAACACTAGGTGTAAACATATTATATGTACATGGTGGACTGTAATACAGTTATTAAAATAAATATTAACAGAATTTAAAATAGCATCAGGAAGATTTTCCTTTAAAATATTGTTAAAAATGTAAACAAGTTGCATAATCAAAAATTTTACGACTGTAATTGCTTTTGACTTTCTGAGCTTTAAAATCTAAAATCTTAAAATATCTACCCTTGAGTATATTATATTTATATTAGTATTTTTACTAAAATATAATATGGGTTTGGAATTTCAAAGAACAAATGATTTATTAAAAGTTTTTGAAAACCAGGATTTCATGATAACTATAAGGTCAAATGATTAAAACATTAAAGAGCTCTAGTACTTCCTTCATCCAATCACTTTTTATAAATACTAGAAATTTTTCATAGGTGAGATTATCAAAGGCGTAGAATAAGTTAAAGTTTTGATTAAGCTAGTGCTTTGTGAAAGGTCATGAAATTAAGACATTTGAAACACTGAATCTAGGCAACTGACAAAACATCTTCCTGCTTTACTCTGCCCAAGGTTGGCTAGTCTGAATGAAGTCTGGTAATATTGAAGTAAGTATGAGGGAAATGATGTACTGATATCCTCAGTCACTTCACGGGGAGCAAGGTTAGTAATTTTGCAGTAGGAGGTACTAAGAGAAAAAACAATAAATGGTCGAAAACATAGACAATACGGTGAAATGTGATAGCAAAAGGTAACACTTTGGCAAAAGTATAGCAGATGAAAACAAATTGGTTTGATTCTTTTAGTATTTCATAATATGCAGTATTTCTGTTTTTTAATCAGTTTCTTCACTATTTCCAAACTTCAATGTACATGTTTTACTAAGCATTCTTTTCAGCATTTTCTTAATGTATCACTTATATTTTTTTTTATTTTAAAGAGAATAGTAAAAAAAAGAACAATAGCAAAATATAAATAAAACAAAGCAAGAACATTAAAAATGATATGGGGTTTCAAACCAAATGATAGGGATTAACAGTAGTTGTTACATATTGTTATCTTTAACGAAGTTGCTCAGATTACCAGATATAAGCATGCAAAATTGGTCAAAATATATTTTAAAAATTTAAGCATAAACTGTTCCCTTCAATAAACCACCAGACATCAGCTGTACAGTTATGCCGCCTTAGTACTTAGTTATTGCCTTAGTACTTTCTTTTTCTTCTTTCCTTCATCCCAGTTGTTCCTTCCTCTGAGTGATTTCTTTCCCTTTCATATTATCTATTGTACATTTTGGGTTTTATTTATTCTTTCATGTTCTTACACTAGGGAGACAATATGATATTTACACATGTGGGTCCGATTTATTTCACTTATGAATATGGTCTCTAGTTGCATCCACTTACCTATAAAAGCCTTGAGTTTATCTTTTCTTATAGCTGACTAATACTCCATTGTATAAAAATACCACATCTTTTTTTATCCATTCCTCAGTTGGTGGGCATTTAGATTGCATCCAAGATTTAGCTATGACAAATTGCTCTGTTATAAACATAGATGCACATATATCGCTGTGGTATGACATTTTTAATTCTTCTGGAAAAATACTCGGAATTGGAATAGCTGGGTTAAGTGGGATTTCTAATCCTAGTTTTGTGAGAAATCTCCAAACTGATTTCCACCAATCTACACTCTTACCAGCAGTGGAAAAGTGTTCCTTTTTCCCCACAGCCTCTCCAGCATTTGTCATTGGTTGATTTCTTAATGATAGCCATTCTTTCTGGGGTGAGATGGAATCTCAGGGTTGTTTGAATTTGAATTTCTTGAATGACTAATGATGCTGAATACTTTTTCATATATTTATTCGCCACTAGTATTTCTTCATCTGAGAAGTGCATATACATCTCAGATCACTTATATTTTTAAGACTATATTCTACCATTTTCAAATCAGTTACACTATTCTTCCTGGACTTACCCATGTTTAGATCATACAGGTCACCAGTAGGTAAAGACAAAGGATTTTAGGGAGGGAATTGAACCTGGGAAACATTATAGATTTAATAAAACTAAAAAATTTTATGTCAGTTCCCTCTACTCTGCTGAAAAAAAATCAATTTGGTGATTTACTAAACTCAAATATATGCTGTTAACAAAATGAAGTTTATGTCAAAAAAAACAAAATGAAGTTTATGTCAAAAAATCATGTTCATTGCTTTAGATCAAATACTTTATTCTATTAAACTAATATATTAAACAAATGCTCTAGAATTCTTATCACAAAAGTAGTATTTCCTTTTTTAAAAACAATTGTGAAATAATTAAGAAAATTAAAACCTTTGAATTACTTTTTCACAGTTAGAATTTTGATATTAGGGTAATACTGTAGAAATGCTGCTTGTCTTGAGGTGCAGGTAACAATTAATTTTTTTAAAGAGCAAACTCCTAAGCTACATGAACATATTAAAGATTCAGAAATTCCATATATAATGTATAATTTTATCCATTCATAACGTTTTTTCCATTCATAAGTTTTAACCATTCTAAAAGGAGATAACCACAATCCAAATAAAAAAGACAATCATTAATATGTTTGAAAAACCGACATAAGAGGACTTAAACAGGATGAAGCTGAAATACAGTGGTAGGATAAAGGGAGTGACATAAATAGTAAAAAAGAGCTCTAAGGGAGAAACAATGATAAAAAAAAGTCACCAAAAGAAGCGCTGAAAAGAACAGTATATATCTTGTGTAGGTTACGCGTTATGACTTAAACCAGCACACATGGGTGGATTGTGAATTTACTTGGATTTTCAAACTCAGTTTCTGCATATTTTTATTGGAAAGAGGAAAAGTGGAGAAAAATAGCTGCAGGGAGCATAATCACTGAAATGAAGAAAACTTAAGCATATGAGCCTATGAGCAATTGGTGGAGACAGTGAAGTTTTGTGTGTCAGACAATGGTGGAGATGGTCCAGATGACAGAAGAGCCATCTCCTAGAAAAAGTAGTAATTGATCAAAATAATATATTCCCCAAGCAATATTTTACTTTAGTTCTAATCAGCTTTTCATAAATGTGAAATTAAACTCCAGGAGTTCAGGGAACCTCTCCACTTTATCTAATGCTATATTACCTGGTTAAAATAATGTCTGACACATAGAAGAGGCTCAAGAAATATTTGACGAATGTATTTCTAAAAACATGAACAAACTCTTCACATCAAAAATAAAATTTAATCTACCTATAGATATATAGGTGTGTGTGTGTGTGTGTGTGTGTATGTGTGTGTGTGTGTCTGTGTGCTGTGGGGGATCAAATACCAGACCTTGCACATGCTGAGTGTTCTCTGAGATAGTTCCCAGCCTGGGAAATTGTATTTAGTAATACTTCTTCATAAGTTTGTACCTCTTCGTATTAGCTTAGTTATGATAAAAAAGCATAATAGAAACTGTCATTTTTGTTCCATAAACATCTGGAATTATTACATATTATTGCTGGAGAAATCCTGATGACCTGAAAGAGCTTGTGTTCAGAAAAAATATGTGTTTGACTTCTCTTGCTTCTTATGAACCAGTAATGATTTTGTGGAGCTCCTGGGAATTCTTCTGAAGTAAACCCTATAGAGCTTGTCATCTTTTTTGTTGGAGATTTAAAATTTGTCAGTGACTTAGGGTTCAAGGAGACAACATTTTCAAACAGAAAGCACAGACTCATATAAAATGAAAAAAGATCATCAGAATTACAGTGTCACATATAAATGACAAAGAATTTTGAGATTAATTGATGCAATGAGCTCATTCTATAACTAAGAAACAGCCCACTGTGGCTGAATGATTATCAATTTTTTCATAGTAATACATTCAATAAACAATAACTAGAGGTCAGATATCCTAAATTTCAGTCCATATTCTTCAACAGTACCACACATGTACATGGCAGACACAGCCATGAAAAAACTAGTTTCATTCTAATCTATTCAGAAGATCCCCTTATTCTTTATTCAAGTTTATTTCTTGAATTCTTATATTGTTTAAAATAAAAATGCTGATCTTCCTTTCCCAAAGGACCATTTCCTATTTTCCAATGGACAATGGTCTTTTCTTTTTTCTTCAAAGTAATTGGTCAATCCTGAAGCACTTCTATTATAGGACACAGAGCTTCCAGCTTTTTTTGCACCACTCTTGGCAATGACTAGAGTATTTCTCTGTCTGAGCTTTGTCCTTTAGCTTAAGCATTGATTGGGACATTCAGAAGAAAAAACAACACCAGAATATTGGAGATAAAGGCTTGAGCTTCTTTCTATCTGGGTTTTTAAAAACATTTTTACAATTTTTATTTATTTTTATTTTAAAGAGAATAATAATAATAAAAAAGAAGAATAGCAAAATACTAATAACATAGACAAAGCAAAACAAAGCAAAAACAATAAGAATGATATAGGATTTCAGAACAAAATGATAGGAATTAACATTTGTTGTTTGATGTTTAAATAGGATGGGATTAGCTGAAACAAGATGTCTGTTTTTCAAGTTAGAAATGATATTTGCAGTTAGTTGGAGAGTACAAAAATACATAAACCTTCAAAAACCTTCACAGTAAGAAAACAAACTGAAAATATCAAAGCGATGTCCATATGGAATTAATTCCAGTAGAAAGTACAATTATGTGATTGAAATTTCAATATAAGATGGATATAATATGAAATAAAATGAAAGACTATGTCAGGAAGGATGAATTCTTGATACAGTGATTCACAGAAAGACAGAAATTTAAGAGGAGCAGTGAATAAAAGCAGTGATGGAAGGGATAGTTTTGTAATTTAAAAGCCTTCTCTTACCTGTTTAGTAGGTTCATTTTTAGGAGAAATTTAGATAATAATAAACTGAACACAAAATATAAGATTTTTATAATGGGAGAGAAGATAATTAACTGCACAGGAGAGTTACCCAGTTATTACAAGTTTCTCTTGGGAACTAGATCTTTGAGTCATACTGGCTTCCCTAAGAAAGAAGTATCAAGATAATTGCCTAGGTATGGAATAGAAGAGAAGATGTAAGATTCTGAGGTGATATAATGACTACCATAAAATTATTTCCACTTAATCTTAGGGTGTGAATTGCTTGTAATAACATAGCAAGGAACTGAAAATATGCCTGGGTGGACAGACATATCTGTATTACTGGTACCATAAATGGAGTTTCAGAAAATAAATCTAAGTTCTCTGATCTGTAAATACGTGCTAATAGCTGATGAGAGGGTATAACAAACACATCTTTCTCCTGTTATCAAGTACAGTAAATGTTTGTCTCTAGATGCTTGATGTGATCAACACTTTAGGATATGAGAGATAAAGGTCTACTTAAAAGCTTTTGACTGCTTTACTTTTGAGTTAACTGATTACACAAAACCTTTGTTATTGGATTAATTTGTTCAGAGACTTTAGGAGAAACAGTAACAAACATAGAAGATGAAAATATAGAGATATTTTGAGTTGCCTGTAAAATCAGTATTGTTACCTGTGAGGGAGATAGTTACTTAAAGGTACCTGTTTAAAACCATTGTGACAATACATGTGGATCTCCCTGGAGAACCTAGGATTTATCATTGATTTATAGCTTGAAAGATCCTAATTTTCAAGTTTTCATGGAGATCTGGAGGTATCACGGTTTTCCGTTTAAAATTGCTTTAGTTTAGATAATTTTATATTTAGAGATGTATTTCTTTTTTTTTTCTTTTTTAGGAATAAGAACAATGATTTGTTAGAAGAATCAAACATGTTGGCAGGTCCAAATAAATTTTGAAAAATAGTGACATTTTAAAAATGTACAAGCAATATAAAAATGGAGAAAAGTATGAGCAAAAATGTTTTTAAAAAGGATGTATGGTTAGTTATAAAAACCCAAGTAGACATCAGGTGAGGTAACAGCTGGATGTGGTGGTGCATACCTGTAATCCAAGTACTCTGGAGGCTGAGGTGAAAGGATGCCAAGGGTTCAAGGAAAGCCTGGTTGACTTAGTTCACATCTGGCCTGAAATGTGCAGCAAAACCTTGTCTCAAAGCAAAGCAAAGCAAAACAAAGAAAGCAAAGCAAAGCAAAAAGAAATCTCAACACCAGGCAGACAGGAATTCCTCATTCAGAAGCCCCAGGCACTGCTCTCACTGGGGTGCACACAGAGTTGCATGTGCCAGGCCTCCCGGCACGCACCCTGACCCAAGTGAGCGAGTGCTTCAAGACCTGCTGGGCTGCAGCTCGAGTCTGTGATTTACTTGTGCCCAGACACCCTGGTGGGGTGCAGGCACAGGCAGTCTGTGATTGCTGTCCATCCAGCCTGCATCTCGTTCCTGTATGTGTCCTGAACTGACTGGAGACACAGAATCAGGTGGTTCACAAACTGTAAAACCTGCAGCTTGTTTCTTGGTTTTGCCTGTACTCTGAATGGCCTGGGGACATAGGACCACTAGAAGGGGATTGTCACACCTGTGAAACCCGAGTCTGAGCAATGCATGTGCCCTGAACTGCAAAGGGACCTTGGATCAGATGGCCTGCCATCAGTTGACAGCAATGCCCATGTCTGACACCAGGGATAACTAGATACAAATGAAAAACTGCCAGAAAACCTGAGATTATGTAGCACTTCTCAGAGGTCACTCAGGGGCAAACCTGACCAACATGAAAACTAGGGACACTAGTGGCCTTTGCTGTGCAGCTACTGAAGAGGAAAACTGAGCTTTCTGCATCAGGTAGAAACCATGACAAAACGAAGGACTAAAACACAATCCCAGAACTCCACCCCAGGCAGAACAAGCCCAGGAGAGATCGACATAGGAGAACTTCATAAACACATGCCTGAAATAGCTGAAATGATTGCAATAGAAGTAAAGAAACAACTCCATAAGGCCATAGAAGAGATGAGATCAGAAATAATCTCTCAGGCAAAATGTGAAATGACAATAACAATGAACAACTGCTCAAAAAGTCTGAGGAAGAAACACACAAGAAAATAGAAGAGAAAAGGCAAGGGAAAGAAGGATTCAATGAAAAATATAGAAAGGACTTGGAATGCATGAACCAGATTCAAAGAGACTTCCAGGAAAACAAAGCTGCAATGAAAGCTACAAAAACTGCTTGAATGAAACTGAAGATAGAAACTCAGACTTTGAAGAGAGCATGGCAACTAGCAACTGTGAAAGAAAGGGTCTCATAAAATCAACAAGGTTCCAGGAGAAATCAATTCAACAGCTGCAAGATGAGGCAAAGAGGAATAATGTTCGAATTATGGGAGTCAATGAAACAGCAGGAAGCAACACTACTGACATTAAAAGATTATTTGCAGAAATCGTAGCAGAAAATTTCCCAAGCATGGAAACAGAACCTGATATCCAGTAAAGGAGGCATATAGAAATCCAAACAACCACAACCAAATAAACCACACCCAGACATATAATAGTCAAGTTCCCTGATCTCCAGCAAAGGAACAGAATATTAAAAGCTCCTAGAGAAAAGAAACATTACCTATAAAGGGAAGCCCATTGGAATCACAGCAGACTTCTCAGCACAAACCATCCAATTGAGAAGAGCTTGGAGTGCAGTATTACAGGTCCTGAAACAGAACAGCTTCCAACGAAGACTGATGTACCCTGCCAAGCTATCCCTCAAATTCAATGGAGAAATAAAATATTTTCAGAACAAGGAACAATGGAAGAACTTCATGAGCGCCAAGCCAGCATTACAAAGAGTACTAAAAGATATTCTGGACAGAGAAAAATCTAACCACAATTTCAAGGACAACAGTATAAAAGAAACGTCAAGAAGAGCAAGCAAGTAAACAGGTAGAAAAAGTAGGACACCAATGCAAGTAAATAACATGACAATGATAAAACAACACATATCGGTTAGAAATGTAAATGGCCTCAATTCTCCAGTCAAAATAAACAGACTGGCAGAGTAAATTAAAAAGGAAAATCCAACATTATTCTATATATAGGAAACACATTTCACTCAAAAGAAAATCCATAGACTCAAAGTCAAAGAATGGAAAACAATCCTCCTTGCAAAGGGAACTCAGAAAAAAGAAGGTGTAGCTATTCTATTTGCAGACTATGTAAACTTCAAACCGACACACAGTCAAAAGAGATAAAGAAGGTCATCACATACTAGTCAGGGGAAAACTGCAAGAGGATGAGATAACAGTCATAAAAATCTATGCACCAAATAGTGGAGCTCTAAATCATATAAAAGAAATCTTAACAGGCATGACAACCCATATAATTAATAACACTATTGTAACAGGGGACCTCAACACCCCTTTGACACAAAGAGATAGGTCAACTGGACAAAAAAATCAGCAAGGAAATAACAGATCTGAACCAAAGCTGTGAACAAATGGACTTAGTAGATGTATACAGAGTGTTCCACCCCACTACATCAGAATACACATTTTTCTCAGCTGCACATGGGTCTTTCTCTAAAATAGACCACATCTTAGCCCATAAAGCATACCTTCTGAAATGCAAAAGAACTGAAATTATCATGTGCATATTATCTGACCACAATGCAATGAAATTGGAAATTAATAACAAAAGGAACTCCAAAAACTTCATAAACACTTGGAAATTAAACAACAACCTCCTGAACAACCAATGGGTCACAGAAGAAACTAAAGAGGAAATTTAAAAATACCTACAAACAAATGAAAATATAAATACAACTTACCAGAATCTGTGGAATGCAAGCAAAGCAGTCATCAGAGGGAAATTTATAGTGGTGAATTCACACATAAGGAAAACAGAGAGAGAACAAATAAATAGCATAAGGCTGCACCTTAGACTTTTAGAAAAAGAAGAACAAATTTAGCCCAAAGCCCAAAGAAAGGAGGAAATTATAAATATCCAGGCAGAAATTAATGCAACTGAGATGAAGCAAACCCTCCAAAAAAATAAATGAATAAAAGAGTTGCTTCTTTGAAAGAAGAAATAAAATTGTTAAACCCCTAGCCAATCCTATCCAAAAAAGAAAGGAAAGAAGTCAAATTCATGCAAGAAGGAATGAAAAGAATGAAATTACTACAGATTTTATAGAAATTCAGAAGGGCGTTAATACCTACTTGGAAAAAATTTACTCCCACAGGATAGAAAACTCAGAAGAAATGAGCAGATTCTTAGATATTACTAAGGTTGAGTCAGGAAGATATAAAAATCTTGAACAACCTAATATCAAGAGTGAGTTTGAAAATGTGGTTAAAAACTTACTGACAAACAAAACCCCAAGCCCTGATGGATTAACAGCAAAATTTCACAAGATATTCTGAGAATATTTAATACCAACACTCCTCAAACTCTTCAATGAACTTGAAAAGGAAGCAACTCTTTCTAACTCCTTTCTGGAGGCAAGTATTATACTGATATCAAAAACAGAGAAGGACCCAACCAAGAAAGAGAACTACAGACCAATCTCCCCAATGAACATAGATGCAAAGATGCTCAATAAGATACTAGCAAATAGAGTGTAGCAGATCATTAAGAAATTCATACACAACAAATGAGTCTGATTCTTTCCAGGAATGCAGGGATTGATCAATATTTGCAAATCAATTAACTTCATACACCATATCTATAGAGCCAAACAAAAAAAACCACATGATCATCTCAATAAATGTACAAAAAGGTTTTGACAAAGTCCAACATGTATTCATGATAAAACTCTAAATAAATAGGAATAGATGATCTGTACCTCAACCTGATCAAAGCTAGCTATGACAAACCAACAGCCAACATCATACTAACGGGACAAAAACTGAAAGCTGTTACTTTAAAATCAGGAACAAACAATGATGTCCACAGTCACTACTCCTGTTCGACATAGTCCTGGAACCATTACCAAAAGCAATTAGACAAGAGAGAGAAACAAAAGGAATAAGGATAGGAAAATAGGAAAAGAAGTGAAACTATTACTACAGGCAGATGACATGATACTTTACATAGAAGACCCTAAAAGTCCACAAGAAGACTCCAATTAATCAAAAAATTCAGCAGTGTAGCTGGATATAAAGTCAACACCCAAAAATCAATGGCATTCCTATACACAAAGAACAAACAGACTGAGAGAGAAAGTAAGGAAACCATAACTTTCACAATAGCGTCCAAGAAATTAAAACATTTAGGAATCAGTCTAACAAAAGAGGTAAAAGATCTATTCATTTAAGACTACAGTATTTTGAAAAAAGTGATAAAAGAGGATCTCAATAAATGGAAAGCTCTTCCGTGCACATGGATAGGAAGAACAAACATTGTGAAAATGGCCATACTACTAAAACTGCTGTACAGATTCAATGCAATTCCCATTAAACTACCACTAACATACCTCACAATTCTCAAAAGAATATTTCTTACATTCATCTGAAACCAGAAGAGACCCAGAATAGCAAAAGTAATCCTGGGCAAAAAGGACAAGTAAGGAGGAATCACAATCCCTGACCTGAAATGATAGTACAAAGCTATTATAATAAAATCAACATGATACCTTCTAAAAAACAGACCAGAAGAGCAGTGGAACAGACTGGAAGAAACAGACACAACTAGAAACACACTCAGCCACGTAATCTTTGATAAAGGGGCAAAATAAACTCACTGGAAGAACGATAGCCTCTTTAATAAATGGTACTGGAATAATTGGCTTGCCACCTGCCAAACACGGAAAAGAGAACCAAGTCTATCATCACGCACAAAACTCAAGTCAAAATGGATCACAGATCTCAATATTAAACCAGAAACACTAAATCTATTGGAAGAGAAAGTAGGTAAATACCTTGAAGACATAGGGGTAAGCAGAGAGTTCATGAACAAAAAACAAACTGTACATGAAATACTTCAAAGAATCAACAACTGGGATCTCATCCTACTGGAAAGTTTCTGCACACCTAAAAAAATAACCAGCAGAGTAAAAAGAAACCCACAAACTGGGAAAAAATGTTAGCTGATTGTCCCTCAGACAAAGGGCTTCTATCTAGAACATATAAACAATTAAAAAACATCAGCCCTTCCACCAAATTCAAAATCCAGTCCAAAAATGTGCAGCTGAGATGAATACACACTTCTCAGATAAAGAAATATAAATTGCAAATAAATACATGAGAAAGTGTTCAATATCATTAGTCATTCAAGTAATGCAAGTTAAAACAACGTTGAGATTTCATCCTACCCAGTAAGAATTCCTAACATTAAGAAATCAACCAATAACAAATGCTGGCGAGGCTGTGGAGAAATGAAAACTCCTCTCCCCTGCTGGTGGGAATGCAGACTGGTGAAGCCACTGTGAAAATAAGTTTGGAGATTCCTCAGCAAGCTAGGTCTAGAGGTCCCATTCAACCCAGGTATTCCTCTTCCTGGTATTTTCCCAGAAGATCTGTAAATACCGTATCACAGTGATATATGTGCACCTATGTTCATAGCAGCACAATTTGTAATTGCTAAATTGTAAACAAACCAGAGGCCCACCTACTGAAGATCTGATAAAAAATTGTGGTACTTTTATGTAATGGAATATTAATCAGCTATAAAGAAAGATAAACTCGAGGCTTTTATAGGTACATGGTCACAACTAGAGACCATACTCATAAGTGAAATAAATTAGACCTGCATTTGGAAGCATCTTAGTGTCTCACTAGTGTAAGACCTGAAAGAGTGAATAAAAACTCAGAGGTATGACAGACATTGTGAAATGAAAGGAAAATGCTCAAAATTAAAGGGCAACTGGGTTATGGGAAAATGAAGGAGAGAAGGGTAAAGTATGTGAGTGTGTATATAAAGGGTAGCTAACATGGTTGTACTACTGTCTTCTATTGCTCTACAGAAATGCAGAGTTAATGATTACTTGTTTGATCAATCTTGTATGTCTCTGTTTTCTTGAGAAACCACTTTGAAGACATCAATAAGTAATACCAAAACCATGGTTAATTACCTACAACTTTGTCTGTAGCTCTGTATTGTTTGCGTTGTTCTTACGCTATTTTTGTAAATGGTTGTCTGTTTGTTAATATGTTTTCCTTCTTTTATTTTTTAAAATAAAAAAAGAAACTATGTTTCTAGAGAAGAACATCATATATAGGGCATTGTTACTATCTTCTGTTTCAGTTTTATGTGGTGCATCTTGAAACACTGTATATATAATTATTGGTGATTTCATTTTTCTTTCTTTTGTGTTTTGCTATTTTCAGTTAAATGGATATAAAATGTATAATGAAGCCTCTATTTGCTTCTTTTTTCCTGCTTTCTTATATAGTTTCATGCTTTCTTTTTCTGTCTCTCTCTTTCTTCATTGTCTTCTCAGTTTTTTCTTTGCCACTCTCATTTCCAGATCTCCAGGCCTTTATCTGAGTCTATTTGCTTTACCATCTGTTATTGTGACCTGATGTCTTGAGAATAATCATCCTAGAGAACTTAAAGATTCAAGTCTTCTTTACTTGATAAGTTCTGGGTCTTGTTCCCTGGGATGCTTTGCACATTTTTTTTCATAAAGAAATGGGATATTTTATTTTGCCTAATGCTTGTGGTTTACAGTGTGTCCTTCCTGAACAATCAACTCGCTTTCAATATGCATCATCAGTAAATGACACAGTTAATTTTAGACCTTGAAAAATCATGAAAAGAGATTTTTGTGTTTGCATTACACTACAGAAGTAGACCTGGAATGACCTACAAGAAACTGAACGACTATAGAATACTATAAGGCACTATAAGAGGAGATCTAAAATGAACATCATATGTGTAAAACGGTATTTCATTACAGTTTTAGAGATGAGTTACTTAATCGGCCAGGCTAAATTATATTCTTTTTTGTCTAGTCTTTATACTCTTTGTGAGAGTTATAAGCATACAACTGTTATGTACGGTCTGCACAGCTTCCTTCACATGGCATATAGTTTCAGTCTTCCAGCTTTTATGCTGCATTATAAGTGCTTTTATATTGTCTTTCTATTTATAAATTTAAAGGATTACACTCTTACATTTATCTAATGTATAATACTTCTCTAAGCATATTTCATTTGATGAACACTTAAGATGTTTTAGTATTATAAGTTATTCAGAGTGTAGCTATTGTATTTTGCCTATAGTATTTGACTTGTCATACTTTCTCCATAAAATAATTTGCCAGAATGGAATTGCAATTCTATGAATAAGAGTGTGGTGGATTAGGTAATGGTTAATTTACAATACCCAGCTGAACTGAAGGAGCATGTATCTGGGTATGGAAGGCCCACCTGAGAATTGTTGCCAACAACATAAAAGGAAAATCAGAGGGGAAGATGTTGTGCTGTTGATTCTTCTGGGGAAGCTTGTCATACTGCTGTTGCTGATATGAACTCAGCTGTTATCATCATTGGAGGAGCTTAGGTCCTTGCTATCACTAAGGATGGCTGCAGTTCTCTTCAGAGGAGCTGTGGTCGTTACCTTCAGTGTTGCATCCTGGTTCCAATGCAGATATCTCAGCCGGGTGGCACAGATCCTTCATTCTAGCTAGCATCACTGACCTTTGGGCTTTCCCAGTGCAGATTCTTGATACAGACTTCTGTGAGACATTGCTGAGGGTGGTAGGCCTCCAATAGCACTTGGGGAGGGCATTGTCATGGGCTCTAGGTCTTCCTCTGGACTGTTTCAGAACATTGCCATTGGGATCCAGGCTCTCAGCTTGATTCTTTGTGTCTCTAGTACATGGACAGATCTCTTGTACTCTTTGTATTTGAAACTTTAGGTAAACATTTTTATTATTATTATTTTTTATTTATCTTAAAAAAAGAAGAAAAACATTACCAAAAAGACAACCATTTGTAAAATAGCAAAAGAATAATACAAAAAATAGAGTTACAAAGTGGTAGGAAATTAACAATGCTTGTTCTATTACATACTGTTATCTCTAAAGTGGTTTTTCAAGAAAACAAATAGAGACATGCAGTACTAATCAGTCAAGGAATCATTAACTGTTTCTTTCAGCAAAGAAATAGAAGACAACAGATCATTTATGTTAACTGCCCTGTATACACATACATACAAAATTTCTCCCTCTATCCTTTCTTTTTTCCCACATCCCAGTTGCCCTTTACCCTTGAGAATTTTCCTCTCTCTTTACAATGTTTATCATACCTCCTAGGTTTCCTCACTCTTTCAGATTTTACACTAGTGAGACAATGCGGTACTTGCACATGGAGGTCTGATCTATTTCACTTATGAGTATGGTCTCTAGGTGTGACCACTTACCTATAAAAGCCTTGAGTGATCTTTCTTTATAGCTGAGTAATACTACATTATATTGAAGTACCACAATTTTATTATCCAATCCTCAGTGGATGGACATTTGTGTTGCTTTCACAATTTAGCAATTACAAATTGTGCTGCTATGAACATAGGTGCACATATATTACTGTGATAGGAAGTTTTTAGATCTTCTGGGAAAATGCCCAGAGGGGAATAGCTGGGTTGAATGGGACTTCTAGACCTAGTTTTCAGAGGAATCTCCAAACTGATTTCCACAGTGGTTTCACCAGTCTGCATTCCCACAAGCAGTGGAGAAGCGTCCCTATTTCTCTACAGCCTCGGCAGCATTTGTTATTGGTTGATGTCTTAATGCTAGCCATGCTTAGTGGGGTAAGGTGGAATCTCAGTGTTGTTTTAATTTGCATTTCTCAAATGACTAATGATGTTGAACATTTTGTCGTGTATTTATTTGTCATATCTGTATTTCCTTATCTGAGAACTGTGTATTCATCTCAGTTCCCCATTTTTGGATTGAGTCTTTGAATTTGGGGGAGCTGATACTTTTTAATTGTTTATATGTTCTAGATAGAAGCCCTTTGTCTGAGGGACAATCAGCTAAAATTTATTCCAAGTTCGTGCGTTTTCTTTTGACTTTGCTGGTGATTTCTTTAGATATGCAGAAACTTTTCAGTAGGATGAGATCCCAGTTGTTGATTCTTTCAAGTGTTTCACGTGCAATCTGGTTTTTGGTCATGAACTCTCTGCCTCCCCCTATATCTTCAAGGTTTTTAACTACTTCCTCTTTCAATACATTTAGTGTTTCTCTTTTAATATAGAGATCTGTGAACCATTTTGACTTGAGTTTGGTTCATGGTGATAGACTTGGGTCTATTTTCAGTCTTTGGTAGGTGGCAAGCCAATTTTTCCAATATCACTTATTAAAGAGGCTATCATTCTTCCAGTGAGTTTGCTTCACCCCTTTATCAAAGATTAGGTGTTGAGTGTGGTTTTGGTTGTGGCTGTTTCTTCCAGTTTGTTCCATTGATCCTCAGGTCTGTTTTTTAGCCAGTACCAGGTTGATTTTATGACAGTAGCTTTATAGTATAGTTTCAGGTCAGGGATTGTGATTCTACATGACTTGTCCTTGTTGCCCAGGGTTGATATTACTACTCTGGGTCTCTTCTGGTTCCAGATGAATTTAAGGCAGATGTTCTAGAGAGGTGTGAGGTCTGCTAATGGTAGTTTAATGGGAATTACATTACATCTGTACAGCAGTTTTGGTAGTATGGCCATTTTCACAGTGTTTGTTCTTCCTATCCATGAGGAAGTAATATTTTTCCATTCACTGAAATCTTCTTCTATCTCTTTTTTCAGAGTACTGTAGTTTTCATTGAAGAGATCTTTGACTTCTTTTGTTAGATGGATTCCTAAGTATTTCAATTTCTTGGATGTTCTTGTGAAACGTATGGTTTCCTTAATTTCTCTCTCAATCTGTTTTTTGTGTATAGGAATGCTATTGATTTTTGGTGTTGACTTTGTATCCAGCTACACTGCTGAATTTGTGGATTAATTCAAGGAGTCTTCTTGTGGAGGTTTTGCGGTCTTCCATGTAAAGTATCATGTCATCTGGAAACAGTGATAATTTTACTCCTTCCTTCCCTATCCTTATTCCTTTCGTATCTCTCTTGTCTTATTGCTCTGGCTAGTGGTTCCAGAACTATATTGAACAGGAGTGATGACAGTGGACATCCTTGTCTTTTTCCTGATTTCAAAGTAAAAGCTTTCAGTTACTGTGCATTTAGAATGATGTTGGCTGTTGGAGTGTCATAGATGGCTTTGATCAGGTTAAGGTAGAGGCCACCTATTGCTATGCTCTATAGAGGTTTTATCATGAATGCTTGTTGAACCTCATCTAAAGCTTTTCTGCATCTACTGAGATGGTCATGTGGTTTTTGTCTTTGGGTCCATTTGATATTGCATATAACAATTATAGATTTGTGATTATTAAACTAACCCTGCATTATCACAGATGGCTTTGATCAGATTAAGAGAAAGACCATCTATTCCTATCTTCTGTAGAGGTTTTATTATGAATGCATGTTGAACCTTACCTAAAGCTTTTTCTGCATCTATTGAGATTATCATGTGGTTTTTGTCTTTGGGTCCATTGATATTGCGTATAACATTTATAGATTTGTGAATATTGAACCAACCTTGCATTCCTGGAATGAATCCAACTTG
>NW_004955614.1:339018-347500 GCF_000276665.1 Chinchilla lanigera
ATTTCCAAGTGTTTATGGAGTTTTTGGGGTTCCTTTTGTCATCAATTTCCTATTTCAATGCCTTGTGGTCAGATAATACGCACGGGATAATTGCAATTCTTTTGCATTTCAGAAGGTATGCTCTATGGTCTGTGATGTTGTCTACTTTAGAGAAAGACCCATCTGCAGCTGAGAAAAATGTGTATTCTGATGTTGTGGGTGGAACAGTGTGTATACGTCTACTAAGTCCATTTGTTCACAGCTGTGGTTCAGATCTGTTATTTCCTTGGTGATTTTTTGTCCATGTGACCTATCTCTTTGTGTCAATGGGGTGTTGAGGTCCCCTGTTTCAATAGCCTTATTAATTATATGGGTTTTCATGCCTGTTAAGATTTGTCTCATATCACTTAGAGCTCTGATATTTGGTGCATACATGTTTAGGTTTGTTATCTCATCCTTTTTCAGTTTTCCCCTGACTAGTATGTAGTGACCTTCTGTATCTTTTCTTACTGTTGTTGGGTTGAAGTTTACATTGTCTACAAACAGAATAGCTCCACCTCCTCTTTTCTGCATTCCTGTTGCATGGACGATTGTGTTCTGTGCTTTGACTTTAAGTCTATGTATTTCCTTTTCAGTGAAATGTGTTTCCTGTATACAGCATTTCGTTGGATTTTGTTTTGTAATCCACTCTGTCATTCTCTTTCTTTTAAATGGAGAATTGAGGTCATTTACATTTATACTTATAATCAGTATGTGTTGATTTATCTTTGTCATGTTATTTACTTGCGTTAGTGTCCTACTTTTTCTACCTGTTTACATGCTTGCTCTTCTTGACGTTTCATTTATACTGTTGTTCTTCAAATTGTGGTCAGATTTTTCTCTGTCCAGAATATCTTTTTGTACTCTTTGTAATTGTCTCGGTTACCTTTCTCTCATTTCTAGGAGAAAATACCTGACACCCAAAATTAAGGAAGGAAAGGTTTATTTCACTTACAGTTCATGGAGGTTTCAGTCTGTACTTGGCAGATTTTAAGGCAGAGTGGCACATGGCAGAGGGCTGCAGCTCCATGGTGTCCGAACACAGCAAAAGCAATAAGCACACACCAGCGAGGAATGGGGGAAGAATGTCCTCAAGCACTCTCTTCCTCTCCCTTACATATGCAAACTATCCACTCCAGGGCAGGTGCATCTCTCATACTCTCAATCAATCAACTCTAAAAGACTGCCCCATGGCCTCATGAGGTTTTGGGGGGGACACACAGACATAAACCATAACACTCCACCACTGGCCCGCCAAAGACTCATGCCCATCCCTTTATACAAACAGCATTTAGTCCATCTGATAGAGTTGCCAATGTTCTAACAGTTTCAGCATTGCTGACAAGTCCAAGTCACAAGTCTCCTCCAAGATAGATGTAAGGCAAACTCTCAGCTGTGACCCCTGTACAAATGAAAAGTTAAACACTTCCAACATTCAATGGCACAAAATAAGCAGTACCATTCCAAAAGGTACAAACAGAGGAACACAGAGCATTGGGACCAAAGCAAGTCCAAAATCCAGCAGGGCTAACATTATGTCTTGTAATTCCACATGCAGCATCTGAAGCAACTTGTGGCACATTGTGAGCTCCAAAGGGCTTGCATGAGTCCACCCCTGTGGCACTTCTGGTGGTTACAGATTCCACGACTTCTCTCTTAGGCCCGATTTGCTCCCTCCTTCCAGTTTTCCTTAGTTGATCCACAGTCCTGACTTTTCTAAACTTTTGAGGTCTCCAGGGCACCTTTTGGTTCACACCCACAGCCTCACACATTGCCCTCTCAGGGGCACACTGCCTGGCCTCCCATGCCTTCTGAAATCTGGGTGGAAGCCTCTTAAACCTCAGAACTCATGCATTTGCCATGCACCTAAAGCCAGGGCCACGGGGATGTAGGTGGTATACGTTTCCTACAGTGAGTGCTTCCTGGGAATAGTGAACTTAGAATGTGTGGAATACACCGCACTCCAGTCCTATACATGCTCCTGTGGGTGGTATAGGTTTCCTACAGTGAGTGCTTCCTGGGAATAGTGAACTTAGAATGTGTGGAATACACCGCACTCCAGTCCTATACATGCTCCTGTGGGTGGTATAGGTTTCCTACAGTGAGTGCTTCGTGGGAATAGTCAAATTAGTATTGGTGGAATACACTGTACATCAGCTGTATACATGCTCCCTTAGAATGCTGTAAGTCCTGGATGTAGTGAAAAGAACAACTTTCTGCCCCAAACTCCCTGAAACAGTCCCAACCTTCTAAGCGCTGTGTTGAGTTTCCCTAGAGAAACTGTGTATGGGCGGACATTGGCTATGCTTTCCCTGCTTGCTTTCACACAGCAATGCACCCATATCATTCCTTTCCCTTAGGCTCATATGAGCACAAGAGTGAGTGCGTTTCCACCCTTACCTGAGCAAGGCAGAATGTTTCCCATAGGGGGTATTGGTTCCCTACAGTGAGTGATTTCTGGGAACAGTCAAGTTAGTATTGGTGGAATATACTGCACATCAGCTCTATACATCCTCCCATAGAATGCAGTAAATCCCGGGTGGAACGAAAAGAACAACTTTCTGCCCCAAACTCCCTGAAACAGTCCCAAAGTTCTAAGTGCTGTGCTGAGGTTCCCTACTGAAACTGTTTATGGGAGTACATTGGCTATGCTCTCCCTGCTTGCTTTCACACAGCAATGCACCCATAGCATTCCTTTCACATAAGCGTACATGAGCACAAGTGAATGTGTTTCCACCCTTAACTGAGCATTGCAGAATGTTTCCCATATGTGGTATGGGTTTCCTACAGTGAGTTCTTGTTGGGAATAGTCAACTTAGTAGTGGTGGACGTGTTGGTTATTTTTTCTTGCTGCTGGGGCAAAATACCTGACACCCAAAAGTAAGGAAGGAAGGGTTTATTTCAGTTACAGTTTGTGGAGGTTTCAGTCCATACTTAGCAGATTATAAGGCAGAGTGGCACATGGCAGATAGCTATAGCTCAGGGTGGCAGACAACAGCAAAAGCCACAAACACACACCAGCGAGGAATGGCGGAGGAATGGCCTCAAGCACTCTTATCCTCTCCCTTACATATGTAAACTGTCCACTTCAGGGTGGGTGCAGCTCTCACACCCATTATCAAACTCTAAAAGCCTGCCCCATGGCCACATGAGGCACTGGGGGACACCCAAATGCAAACCATAATGTTCCACCCCTTGCCCCCCAGAGACTCATGTCCATCCCTTTATACAAACAGCAATTAGTCTGTCTGCAAGAGTTGCCAAAGTCCTAACACTTTTAGCATTGCTGAAAAGTCCAAGTCCCAAGTCTCCTCCGAGATATAAGGCAAACTCTTCACTGTGTCCCCCCATACAAATGAAAAGTTAAACACTTCTAACATTCAATGGCACAAAATAAGCAGTACCATTCCAAAATGTACAAACAGGGGGACAGACAGCATTGGAACCAAAGTAAGTCCAAAATCCAGCAGGGCTAACATTATGTGCTGTAGTTCCATGACCAGCTTCTGAAGCAATCTGTGCCACATTGTGAGCTCCAAAGGGCTTGCATGAGTCCACCCCTATGGCATTTCTGGTGGTTACAGTTTCCATGACTTCTCTCTTAGGCCTGCTTTGCTCCCTCCTTTCAGCTTTCCTCAGATGATCCATGGTCCTGGCTTTTCTAAACTTTTGAGGTCTCCAGGGCACCTTTTGGTTCACACTCACAGCCTCACACACGGCCCTCTCAGAGGCACACTGCCTGGCCTCCCAGGCTTTCTGATGTCTGGGTGGAAGCCTCTTAAACCTCAGAACTCTTACATTCTCCATGCACTTAAAGCCAGGGCCACGTGGATGATGCCAAGGTCTGCTGCCACCTGGAGCAGTAGCCAAGTTTTCCTCTCTCTTGGCCACAGGGATCGAGAACCTGGATAGGTGGGCACTCTGAATCCAATTCTGAGGAACAGATCCTCTGTTCTGCCACCATTCTGGAACCTGGTGCGGCTGCTGCCGCCATTCTGGAACATGGTACTCAGCAGCTTTTTTCTCAAAGCAAGATCTTTCACCTTTGCAGTTTTGAGGCTGCAAAGTGTGGAGACTTGCTGCTTCTTGTGATGCCCTCAGTCCATCTTTTCTATTCTCCTGTTCCATCTCAGCAATAGAGATCTCCTCAGCCTTATCTTTACAGTCCACAGCATTACTGGAGCTTCCTTTCTGGGCAAACTCACATTTTAAACCATCCTGCTGGGCTCTTTGTTCTTGATTCTCAATATAAATCTGACTAAAAGCCCACAACAAGAGCCATGCCACTGTCCCAAAAATGGACTGCCTTGAAATTTCTTTTGCCAGATTACTCAGTCCAGTGCCGCCCTTAATCTCAGGCTTAGGCAAAGTCTGTGGACACAGGTAAAATGCAGACAAACTTTCTGCCAAGCCATAACATATATCGTCTGGAGTCCAACAACCAGTGCAGTCCTTCTTCCCAACAGAAACCTCTCAAACATGGCCTTACCAGCAGGATTTCTATCAGCTTTCTGGTCGTCTGAGCTCTGACCAGAATCTCCCAAATAGAACAGCCCAAGGCGTTTTAGCACTTCTCTTTCAGGTGACAACTCCAAACCTTTCCAAACAGTTCCCACGAGCCATTTGCAAAGGCTCTTGAACCACATGGTCAGGTATGGTCACAGTAAGGACCCACTTCCCTGGTACCAAATTCTGACTTGGTTAATTTTTTCTTGCTGCTGGGAAAAAACACCTGACACCCAAAATTAAGGAAGGAAAGGTTTATATCACTTATATTTCATGGAGGTTTCAGCCCATACTTGGCAGACTATAAGGCAGACTGGCACATAGCAGAGAGCTACAGCTCAGTGTGGTAGACAACAGCAAAAACCAGAAACACAAAAAAGCAAGGAAAGGGGGAGGAATGTCCTCAAGCACTCTTATCCTCTCCCTTACATATACACACTATACACCCAAAGGCGGGTGTAGCTCTCACACCAATTATCAAACTCGAAAAGCCTGTGGCATGACCACATGAAGCGTTAGGGGGACACCCAAAAACAAACCATAACAGTGGAATACACTGCACACCAGCTGCATACATGCTCCCTTAGAATGCAGTAAATCACGGGTGGAACGCAAAGAACAACTTTCTGGCTCAAACTCCCTGAAACAGTCTCAAACTTCTAAGTGCTGTGTTGAGCTTCAATAGTGAAACTCTGTATGGGGGGTACATTGGCTATGCTCTCCCGGCTTGCTTTCACACACCAATGCATCCATAGCATTCCTTTCACCTAGGCACATATGAGCAGAAGAGTGAGTGCATTTCCACACTTACCTAGTCAAGGCAGAAGGTTTCCCGTGGGTGGTATGGGTTTCCTATAGTGAGTGCTTCCGGGGAATAGTCAACTTAGTATTGGTGGAATACACTGCAACCCAGGTATATACATGCCCCCTTAGAATAGACTAAATTCCTGGAGGAAGGAAAAGAACAACTTTCTGTGAAAAACACGCTGAAACAGACCAAACCATCAAAGTGCTGTGTTGAGCTTCTCTAGTGACATTTGTATGGGCGTAGATCGTCTATGCTCTCCCTGCTTGTTTTCACACAGCAAAGCACCCATACCATTCCCTTCACATAGGCCCATAGGAGCACAAGAGTGAGTGCCTTTCCACCCTTCCCTGACCAATGCAGAATGTTTCCTGTAGGTTGCATAGGTTTCATGCAGTGAGTGTTCCTGGAAATAGTCACATTAGAATAGTTGGAATACAGTGCACACCAGCCCTATACATGCTACCTTAAAGGCAGTAAATCCCAGGTGGAACGAAAAGAACAACTTTCTGCCACAAATAGCCTGATATTGTCCCAACCTTCTAAGGGCTGTGTTGAGCTTCCCTAGTGAAACTGTGTATGGGTGTGCATTCACTATGCTCTCCCTGCTTCTTTCATACAGCAATGCACCCATAAAATTCCCTTCATATAGGCGCATATGAGAACAAGATTGTGTGCGTTTCCAACCTTACCTGAGCAAACCAGAATGCTTCCTTTACACAGTATAGGTTTCATACAGTGGGTGATTCCTAGGAATAGTCAACTAGAATGGGTGGAATACACTGCACACGAGCCCTATGAATGCTCCCTTAGAAAGCAGTAAATTCCGGGTGTAAAGAAAAGAACAACTTTCTGGCACAAACGCCCTGAAACAGTCCCAATATTTTAAGTACTGTGTTGAGCTTCCCTAGTGAAACTGTGTATGGGCATACATTGACTATGCTCGCCCTGGTTGCTTTCATACAGCAATGCACATAGAGCATACCTTTCACATATGCACACATGAACACAAGGGTGAGTGTGCTCCCCAATTCCCTGAGCTACGCAGAACGTTTCCTGTAGGTGCTTTAGGTTTACTACAGTGAGTGCTTCCTAGGAATAGTCAACTTAGAATGGGTGGAATAGCCGGCCCATCAGCCCTCTACATGCTCGCGTAGCAAGCAGTAAATCTCCGATGGAAAGAAAAACACAGCTTTGTGCACAAAACTCCCTGAAAGAGTGCAAACCTTCTAAGTGCTGTGTTGAGTTCCCCTAGAGAAACTGTGTATGGGAAGACATTGGCTATGCTCTTCCTGCTTGTTTTCACAGAGCAATGCACCCATGGCATTCCCTCAAAATAGGCGCAGAGGAGCACAAGAGTAAGTGCTTTTCCACCATTCCCTGAGCAGTGCAGAATATTTCCTGAAGGTGCTATAGGTTTCCTACAATGAGTGTTTAATGGGAACAGTCAACTTAAAATGGGTGGAATACACTGCAAACCAGCCCTATACATGCTCCCTTAGAGACCAGTAAATCCCATTTAGAACCAAAAGAACAATTTTCTCCCTCAACTCCCTGAAACAGTCCCAACCTTTTAAATGGTGTGTTGAGCTTCCCTACTGAAAGTACGTATGGGACTACACTGGCTATGATCTCCCTCCTAGTTTTCACACAGCAATGCACCCATAGCATCCCTTTCCCATAGGCGCATATGATCACAAGAGTGAGTGTGTTTCCACCCTTTCTTGAGCAAGGCAGAATGTTTCCTATGGGTGGTATAGGTTTCCTGCAGTGAGTGCTTCCTGGGAATAGTCAACTTAGAATGGCTGGAATACAATGCACACCAGCTCTATACATACACCCTTAGAAAGGAGTAAATCCCATTTGGAAAGAAAAGAACCACTTTCTGCCCCAAAATCCCTGAAACAGTCCAAACCTTCTAAGTGGTATGTTGAGCTTCCTTACTGAAACTTAGTATGGGAGCACACTGGCTATGCTCTCCCTGCTAGTTTTCACACAGCAATGCACCCATGGAATTCCTATCCCATAGGTGCATATGATCACAAGAGTGAGTGTGTTCCCACCCTTACATGATCAAGGCAGAACATTTCCTGTGGGTGGTATAGGTTTCCTACAGTGAATACTTGCCGGGAATAGTGAACTTAGAATGGGTGGAATACACTGCATACCAGCCTTATAAATGGTTCCTTAGAAAGCAGTAAATCCCGTGTGGAACGAAAAGAGCCACTTTCTGCCCTAAACTCCCTGAAACAGTCCTAACCTCCTAAGTACTGTGTTGAGCTTCCCTACTGAAACTAAGTGTGGGAGTGCACTGGCTATGCTCTCCCTGTTAGTTTTCACACAGCAATGCACCCATAGCATTCCTTTCCCAAAGGCGCATATGACCACAAGAGTGAGTGTGTCTCCACCCTCACCTGAGCAAGGCAGAATGTTTCCTGTGGGTGGTATAAGTATGCTATTATGAGTGCTTCCTGGTAATAGTCAAGTTAGAATGGGTGGAATACACTGCACACCAGCCCTGTACATGGTCCCTTAGAAAGCAGTAAATCCCGTTTGGAACAAAAAGAGCCATTTTCTGCCCCAAACTCCCAGAAAGTGTCCAACCTTCTAAGTGGAGTGCTGAGCTTCCCTACTGAAAGAAAGTATGGGACTACACTGGCTATGTTTTCCCGGCTAGTTTTCACAGCAGTGCACCCATAGGATCCACTTCCTTTATGCGCATATGAGCACAAGAGCGAGTGTGTTTCCGCCCTTACCTGAACAAGGCAGAATGTTTCATGTGGGTGGTATAGGTTTCCTACAGTGAGTGCTTCCTGGGAATAGTTAACTTAGAATGTGTGGAATACACCACGCAGCAGTCCTATACATGCTCCCTTAGAAAACAGTAAATCCCAGTTAGAACGAAAAGAACAAATTTCTGCCCCAAATTCCCTGAAACATTCCCAAACTTATAAGTTCTCTGGTGAGCCTCCCTAGTGAAACTAAGTACTGGCCTACATTGGCTATGCTGTCCCTGCTTGCTTCACAGAGCAATGCACCCATGGCATTCCTTTCACCTAGGCACCTATGGGCACAAGAGCGAGTGCGTTTCCGCCATTACGTGAGCAAGGCAGAATGTTTCCTGAGCGTGGTACAGGTTTCCTACAGTGAGTG
>NW_004955614.1:348204-349101 GCF_000276665.1 Chinchilla lanigera
ATACATGCTCCCTCAGAAAACAGTAAATCCCAGTTAGAACAAAAAGAACAACTTTCTGCCCCAAACTCCCTGAAAGTGTCCCAAACTTCTAAGTTCTCTGGTGAGCTTCCCTAGTGAAACTAAGTATGTGCCTACATTGGCTATGCTCTCCCTGCTTGTTTTCACAGAGCAATGCATCCATGGCATTGCTTTCACCTAGGGGCATATGAGCACAAGAGTGAGTACGTTTCCCCCATTACTTGAGAAAGGCAGAATGTTTCCTGTGGGTACTGTAGGTTTCCTACAGTGAGTGCTAACTGGGAGCAGTCAACTGAGAATGGGTAGAACACACTTCACACCAGTCCTACACATGCTCCCATAGAAAACGGAAAATTCCAGTTAGAACGAAAACAACAACTTTCTGCCCCAAACTGCCTGAAACACTCCCAAATTTGTAAGTGCTCTGGTGAGCTTCCCTAGTGAAACTAAGTATGGGCATACATTGGCTATGGTCTCCCTGCTTGTTTTCACAGAGCAATGCACACATGGCATTCCTTTCACATAAGCACATATGAGCACAAGAGTGAGTGCGTTTCCCCCGTTACCTGAGCAAGTCACAATGTTTCCTGGGGGTGGTATATGTTTCCTACAGTGAGTGCTTCCCGGGAATCGTCAACTTAGAATGGGTGGAACACACTGCACACCAGTCCTATACATGTTGCCTTAGAAACAGTGAATCCGAGGTAGCAGGAAAAGAACAACTTTCTGCCCCCAACTCCCTGAAACACTCCCAAACTTGTAAGTTCTCTTGGGAGGTTCCCTCGTGAAAGTAAGTATTGGCCTACATTGCCTATGATCTCTCTGCTTATTTTTACAGAGCAATGCACCCATGGCATTCCTTTCAGATATGCGCATATG
>NW_004955615.1:0-1658 GCF_000276665.1 Chinchilla lanigera
TTCTAGTTCTGACACAAGAGACTAATGAACTGACCAAATGACTTGTGATTCCTTGATCAGTATAAATTAAGTTGAATTAGTGCCTACTCTAACATTTACTCTTTGTATATTTAGCTTAACTTATGCGTTGCAGTCATAAACTATAGAGAAATATGACCAACCCCTCCTCACATGTTGCAAGGGGTAAATAAAAAGGCTTGTTGAGATCTTGTTTAAAGTATCCCAGTACAGGGTTGGGGCTGGGGGCTGAGGATTTAGCTTAGGGGCAAAGTGCCTGCCTGGCAAGCGCAAGGTGATGGCTTCGATTCCTGGTACCACAAGAAAAACAAAACAAAACACAACAACAGGGTTTGGAATGTAGCTCACTGGTAGGGCACTTGCCTAGCACCATGTGGCCCTGGATTTGATATCCTGTGTTGAAAGAAGAAACCCCCAATAATGCAAAAGTAGCATTGTAGTATATTAGTGCATGCATCATCGTGATCCCATGGGTTTCCAGTGACACATGCTCACACCTGGCCTCTCACTTGCACCTCCTACTCCCAGCTTTACACAGAACATTTTTAAAACCTGGAACATAAATTCTGAGGGTGAGATAATTCTCTTGAGATATGGGCCCTTGTCATTTATATCTAAGAGGTTCATCTCTCTCCCCCATCACGTGCCAGCTGTCTGGACCAGGCAGGCTGCTGAGTTCACAGTCTAGAACCACCTCATCTGTTGAAATCAGCTTGTTGCAGTTCATTTCAAATTGCCAGCATGGCTGGATGCAGAAACTCTGTGCTGGGTGTGATGGCACAGGCTAATACAAGAGGATTGCTGCAACGTCGAGGCTGGCCTGAACTACATTGGAGACTCTGTTCCCAAGAAACTGAGAGGGAGAGGGAGAGAGAGAGAGAGGGTGAGGGGGCGAGAGAGAGACTGACTTCTAGGAGACATGGTTGGATCATTTTGCTCTATGGTCCTGCCGTGCTCTTGCCTTGGACCTGCCTAACCATGGACTGCAATCCCTAAAACTCTGCACCAAAACAAACTCCTCCTTTAATTTATTGCTATCAAGTATTTTGTCTCTGCAGTGAGAAAGCTGTCCATTATACATGCTTGGAAACGCTTGACTTTTGTATTTTCTCAGAAATTTTTCTTCCATCTATTAAACATTTCCCATGAACACCCTTAGAATATTATTTACCTTGGATGAATAAAAGCTTCTAACATTTGCACAAATTTTTTTTGTTTTGTTTTGTTTCTCAGGCCTTGAGTCATCATCTAAATATAATGCTTCAGTCAAAAACTAAAATATCCTTTAGGCACCAGAGAATTAGAGGAGTAGCAGCCTGACTCCACCAAGAAGACATGGAAACTCCAGTCTATCCCAGGATCAGTGCATCTCTTGATGGGAGGGGAAGTTTCGCAGGTGCTAACTGTACTCTGCAGACACAGCTGTGGTGTCACCCTTACCGACTGAGCCCTGGTGTGGAAAACACTGTCTCCCTCAAGGCAATGACCACCAGCTGAATCACTACACTAGCCATGTCAGAAGCCATTATCATGGTAATTTCACCTGTCCCTTCATGCACTTCAAAACTAACTTTGCTGCTGGATCACATCCTGCACAATTTGAAGGGCACTCATTTGAGCCACATGACAAAGGCCCTGTT
>NW_004955615.1:2698-4142 GCF_000276665.1 Chinchilla lanigera
AAAATTCTCTAGACCAGACCCTGGAGATGCTTGGTGGGCTGGCAAGAGTGACACCACCCCTGCTTGGGCCATGTAGTCAAAGTGCCCAGGTGTGGAGATAATGTGAATGAGGAGTTAGCAAGATATGAGCCCACACTGGGAGACTGGCATGTGAGTCCAGGGCAGAAACTGCCAAAAGATGGTGACTGAAGTTCTTGAAATCCAGAGAAGGGTACCCATGCCCTGTCCAAATTCCCAACTTACACACTGTCACAAGCTGGCCCCTGCACATCATACTGGGGTGTGCCCAAACTCCATTTGACCTGTGTTGCACCTGCCTGACAGAGTTGCCCTTATTTGCATACGTTTATAGTGCAGCTTTGAATGCCACTCACCTGGACTTCAGCCAATGGAGTTCTTTGGAGGAGGACTACATAATTTCAAAAACGCCACCAGAAAAATAAACAAACAAAAACAAAACAAAACAAGAAAAACAAACGCCACCAGGGTGGAGCCTCACAGTTGATGAAAAGAAGCCACACCAGCCACAGGCCTAGACCACTCTTTCATTCTAATAAGGCACGCACACATTAACACTCTGGGCAGTCGCCACCTCTGCCTCTGCCCCTTTGGGGCTTTCCTTAGTGCTCTGCCCTTTCCAGTAGAAGTAGTTAGCTCCTTATCCAAGAAGTGCCTGCTAAATCATGTACTTCCTAACTCTTTTTCTCCTCCAGATTTTCTAGAGGAGGATTCAAGAGCAAGGACTGTCACACAGTCAGAGTCTGATCTCAAACTCCTGTAGCAACAATGCTGGTCGGATTTGTTGAAAAGAGTTCGCATCTGCCAGGTTCATTTACAAAAGTTCAGGTGGACCCGGGTTCTTCTGTTATTTTACCGCGGGGCTGGAAATTGAATCCAGCACCTTTACACTGAGCTACATCAAAAGCCCTTTTTGTTTTCTGCTTTTCGGCAAGGGTATAGCTAAGTCTCCCAGGGTGGGCTTGAACTTCCAGTCCTCCTGCCTCAGTCTCCCAGAGTGCTGGGACGGCAGGAATGAAGAGAGCCCTCGGGCTGGCAAAGGCCTTTATAAAGTGAGGGTAATAAAACATCCAGATCAAGGGCTGGGGATTTAGCTCAGCGGCAAAAGTGCCTGCCTGGTAAGCGCAAGGTCGTGAGTTCGGTTCCTGGTACCGGAGAAAAACCAAAAAAAAAAGAAAAAAAAAATAAAACATCCAGATCAAAGAAGAGTTTTTGCAGTGACTATAGTAACTTTATACAACATTCTTCGAAGGCTATCACAAGTTCCTTTGCACTGGTTTCTTACAAAATTTCACCCTGGCTTTCTGCCAAGGGGGCTTGGCCGACCCGAGGCAGGGCTGGGCCATTCTGCATCTTGGCTGGACCACTAGGAGGCGTGGTCAGTGGGCGTGACCGACTGGAGGGGCGTGGCCTCTGTGCTGTCGGT
>NW_004955615.1:5557-6721 GCF_000276665.1 Chinchilla lanigera
TGCACTTAGCCCCTTTGTGTGTGAGATCTCTTTTCTGTGGCTATTTTAAGATTTCTTCTTTGATTTGATTAGGAGACTTGATGTTGAGTTCTTGTTTCTTGTGTTTTCATTTGCTAAGCTCTGAGGTGTGAGTTTTGTAGTGTTGCCAAACTTTTCATTATTTAGAATGTTTTTCCTGACACCTATGGTGCCAGATCTCCCCACCGCACTGTAAGAAGTAGTCCTACAAGCTGCCCATGTTGTTGTACACTTGAATTTGGTTGGCTGATAAGCCAGATAATTGATTGAGTCAACCAGTTGGAGACCAGCCTAGGCAAAATAGTGGGACCCTATTGTCCAGTAGCACAGATACGTGGTTGAGTCTCTCTCCTCTGTTTTACTTCATATGACTTCTGCTGCTTTGTCCCTGGTACCTTATATCTATGCCTTTGTCACTGGTTTTCTTGTTTCCTTGCCTCATGTTTTATAGAGACTGCATTATTTTAATGTACATGTGTGTAATTTTAAGGTTTCCTATTTGATGGGCCATTGCATTGATCTGGTTTTTGCATTCATACAACACTTGCATGACTGTGACTATATACTTAGGGTTATATCATTAATAATGGATATAATGCTAAGCAGCCAAAGTGTTGGGCTGAGATTTTGTGTTTCCTTTTTCATCACTGGCTAATTGAGCTTCGACAACTCTGCTGATGTTCTCTTACTGGCTTGAGATGCATCCGGCTCCAGCTCTGATCATTTGCAGGATTTCTTGCTGCTTTCTACCTTCACTCCTGCGCTTTCAGGATACACTTACTTTCATTTCAGTTAATCTTGGGATGATTCCCCCTTTGGGGCCATAGTACCTGCAGTACTTCACAGAGATTATAGAATTGTTCTAATTCATTGTAGCCTGAAAAGGAAAAACCAACATAAAATTAAAATTGTGTTACTAATTTCACTATTCCTGTATTCCTGTGACTTTATATTAATTTTCTCTTCTAAGTCAGTATGGACCCTAGTCTTTTAACAACCACATCTTGCCTTATTAACCAGAACTCTATTGTTTTTGAGAACAAATTGCCTCAGTGTATTGAGTGGGAATTGCCTGAAACTGATTCCTCCCATGCCCCATACCTTGGAAAGCAGACATGCTTGTAACCAATGTTGGAATGATCCAGA